>NW_025726125.1:0-135066 GCF_021461395.2 Schistocerca americana
CAAGCGCAAGACTGTGACGGCCATGGACGTGGTGTACGCCCTGAAGAGGCAGGGGCGCACCCTGTACGGTTTCGGCGGTTAGGCTGCGTCGCAGCGGGCGCTGGCCTTCCCGCGGCCGTGCTTGTGGGTGGGAGAGACTAGAAAACGGCCCTTTTCAGGGCCACCACACTGTTCGGAAGTTGAAAAGTGCGAAAGAGTCTGTGTTGTTGTTGCTGCGTGTGTGCGCTGTGTTGTTTGTTTGTTTCTTTCTTTCTTTCCGTTTGAGCGACGTGATGTGACTGGGAGGGGAGAAGGAAAGGAAACGTGTCATGTGGCTGGCTGTGTGTGGAGCTGCTTCGTTTGTGTGTTTGTTATTGTGTGTCTTTGTATCGATCGCGACGGAGATGGCGGGCTGTGTGTTGTTGTGCGAGAGGCGGTGATTATTTGCTTGCGTGGTTTGGCTCTGTGTGTTTGTTTGCGGCGGCGGCGTTGGGGTTTCCGAGGCAAGGCGTGTGGGCATAGGCGGCCGGATCAGCTGTTTCGTTCGTGTCGACGGCCGTTGCGCGCGGGAGTGGAGGGCGGTGTGTCGACACGCCTCCCTTTAACAATGGTCATTATTGCTGCCGTTGTCGGTTTGGAAGGCGACTGCGACCGTGCAAAATGTGTGTGTGTGTGTGTGTGTTTTGGGCCACACGGGCTGTGTGGACGACAAGATGGCGGACGTGCGCCGGCGGCGGCTGTGCTGTGACGGTGCAAAGTTAAAACAAAACAAGGTGCGGCGAGGACGACTGAAATTTTGCTTTGGACGTAGGTTTGTGTGGTGGCCCTGAAAAGGGCCGATTGTTGTGGGCCGAGCCGGCAAAGCGCGTTGCGTGCAGGGGAGCACGCGGCGGCTGCGATTGCCTGGCCTCCTTTAGGCCTTCTTCTCGGTCTTCTTTGGCAGCAGGACGGCCTGGATGTTGGGCAGGACACCACCCTGTGCGATGGTGACGCCCGACAGGAGCTTGTTGAGCTCCTCGTCGTTGCGGATGGCAAGCTGCAGGTGGCGCGGGATGATGCGCGTCTTCTTGTTGTCGCGGGCCGCGTTTCCGGCCAGCTCGAGCACCTCAGCCGCGAGGTACTCCATGACGGCGGCGAGGTAGACGGGCGCCCCGGCGCCGACGCGCTCTGCGTAGTTTCCCTTGCGCAGGAGGCGGTGGATTCTGCCGACCGGGAACTGGAGCCCAGCCCTGCTTGAGCGGGACTTTGACTTGCCCTTGACTTTGCCTCCCTTTCCGCGTCCGGACATGGCGATGGGCTAGCGACGGTGCACACGAAACGGAAACGAAAACGACCGGTGCGAGCGGCAGCGAGTCGAGCAGCGGAGTGCGTGCCGGCGCAGCCGCGCGCTCGCACCTTTTGTACCCTGGCCTTCAGGGTGACTAGTGGTGAAGTTTTTGTCCTTGGACATTTACTTCGAATTGGGAATGTGTGATTGTTGTGTTGTGTCTTTACTTTTGCGGTATGTCTTGTGTGTTTATGTGCGTATTTGCTACTTAACTTGTACTGCCTGATCTATGGCGGTTTTTGGGTGATGATGTTGGCGAGTTGATGGGGGCTGAGAGAGGGTGATGTGATGGTGGGCGAGTGTGTGTTCAGTCAAAGAATATTGACCTGGGAGTTTTGTGACGCTTGATGGTGGGGTCATATTGACCCAGTGAATTGATGAGGGGGTTTGTTGACCTGCTGGCTGTTTCGTAGAACGCTTTAGCCAGGTCAGCAAAGCGCTGTTGTAGTCGAATTACGTCCGCAGACGCGTGTAGGTCGTCTGTGGGGAATCGGGAGGGGAGGTGTAAGGCTCGTTTGAGGGCCCTATTTTGAACCCTTTGGAGTTTGAGTACGTGCGTCTTGGCCGCATAGCCCCATACTGGGCACGCGTATTCCATTATGGGGCGTATGAGGGTGCAGTAGACGCGTACTCCTAGGTCTGCTGTTAGCGCACTACTGGTATTAAGGACTGGGTATAGTACGCTCAAGCGAGCGCTGGCTCGGCGGCGCAGGTCATCGATGTGCGCCTGCCATGTCAGCCTCTTATCTAAGGTCACCCCTAGATATTTTGCGGTGTTTCGCCAAGGGAGTTCTTGGCCGTTTAATCTTAGATTTAAGGGTGGTCGCCTGCGTGGTCCTCGCGGTCCTAATCGGCGCGTAATCACAATTGCCTGCGTTTTCCCGCTGTTTATTGTGATGCGCCACCTTTTGGACCATTCCTCTGTGGCGTTGAGAACTCTTTGGAGGCGTCTTGTGACCAGATCCCTGTTTGGGTTGCGGGTGAAAAATGCTGTATCATCTGCATATTGTGCAGTGTGCACCAGGGGTGAGGTGGGTGTGTCTGCCGTGTACAGGCTGTACAGGACAGGCCCTAGCACCGATCCCTGGGGCACCCCTGCACGTATGCGTCTTTTTGTTGACAGGGAGTTGTCAACCCTGACGGAAAATGTCCTATTCGAGAGATAGCTTTTCAGCAGCTTTACTATCGTCCCGGGGAAGCCTTGTGTGTATAGTTTGTACAATAACCCATTGTGCCATACGGAATCGAAGGCCTTGGCTACATCAAGTAGCACTATCCCACAGTAGCTTCTGCGGTTGAAGGCCTCGGTGGCTGCTTCAACAACTCTCATGATCTGTTGGGGGGCGGAGTGTTTCTGCCTGAATCCAAACTGGAAATCAGGCAGAACTTGCTCTCTGGAGATGTGTTGCTCAATAGGTGTGATTAGGAGGCGCTCGTAGATTTTACTGAGAGTGGGCAGAAGACTAATCGGTCTGTAGTGCTGCGGGAATAATGGGTCCTTACCGGGTTTAGCTATCGCGACCACCTCCGCGTGTTTCCAGCACGCTGGAAACTCGCGGGATCGAGTAATCTCGTTGAAGACGTTCGCGATGTGTGTGATTGCCAGTGGCGGGAGGTTCTTAACTAACTGGTTTGTGAGCCGGTCGTGGCCTGGGGCCTTTTTGTTGGGCAGGGACCTAATGACTTTTGCCACGTCTTCTGGGGCGAAAAGTGGAGTGTGTTCATTCTCGTCGTCTTCAGCTGCAAGGAATACTGCAAGCTGCTGACGGACTATGATTTCATGGTCCTCGTCCTGCGCCTCTGCTGGTTGAAACTGTTGTTCGAACGAGTCGGCGAGCGCGTTGGCCTTGTCGACAGGGCTGAAGACAAGGCTTCCACGCTCGCCGTGCAGAGGTGGCATACGCGCGCGTGTACGTGTGAATTGCTTGGTAGCTTGCCATAGGCTGTTGTCGTCTACTTTGAGGGCTGATAGGCGGGCAGACCATTGCTGGTTGCGGTGCTCATTGAGTGCTACTTTCAACTCTCTCTGTAGACGGTTGAGCAGCCTCCTAGTTGCCGGATTTCTTGTTATTTTCCATTCTTTTGCGACCCTGTTTTTGTGCCTAATTTGCGCAAGCAGGTGCTCCGGGAGTTGTATTTGAGGAGGAGGGCCTTCCCGCTGCCGGGGTGTGGCCTCCTCAGCAGCCTGCAGGATCGTGTTGGTAAGGTCTTTAAGCGCCTGTTCTGCAGTATCTGCAGTTGGAGGCGGGGCGCGAGCTATTTCAGAAGCGACATTTACCTGAAAGTGCTCCCAGTTCGTGTGCTTATACGACACCTGGTGTTGTGGGAGAGCTACCCTTTCTCCCACGTCGACCTCGATTATAACTGGGTTGTGATCGGAGGACATTCTATTTATTGTTCTCGCAGTCACGAAGCCTGTTATTCTCCTTGTGAGAGCTATGTCAAGGACGTCTGGCCGGCCTCCGTTTTTAGGGAAGTGTGTCGGCTCTTCTGGGCCCCAGACGTCGAACTGGTGGTCTCGCGCGAGTCGCTGCAGTTGACGACCGGCTCTGGTCGTGAGTCTAGAATGCCAGTCTGCGTGTTTTGCATTGAGGTCTCCTCCTATTAGGAGCTTGCCTCTGATTTGTGCTAGTGCGGGAATGTCGTCCTCATCTAAGGTTGGGGTCGGTTGGCGGTAAGCTGCAACGACTGTGAGGGGGCCTGTAACTGTGGCTATTTCCACAGCTACCGTTTCTAACGAGCGGGTAGCTGGGGGGAATATCTGGTGATGGGGGATCCCTCTCTTTACGTATATGGCCACCCCGCCTCCTGCGGTTGGCCTGTCTCGTCTGTAACTGTTATAGTTTGGGACTGCCGCTTTTACTCCCGGTTTTAGGTGTGTTTCTGACATCATGCAAACGTCGATATTAAGCTCCTTCATGAGCTCTCGGAACTCCATGACTTGGTTGAAGATGCCGTCTGCGTTAAAGACGCACATTTTCAGACCTTGGATATGGGGGCGTCTATCCATGTTTGGCTGTTGTTGTTGCTTGGGAAGTCGCTGAGGGATGCGACTGCTTAACTGCTGCTTGTAGGGCGGCGAGGATCTGTGCATTTTGCTGCTGAATCTCCCGCATCATCTGCGCGAGAAGATTCAGAGTTTGGGACATGACTCCCAGCACAGGATCGTCTGTGGAGGGCGAGGGCGCAGCTTCGCTCAGACTTTGAGTGACAGGATGTCTGCCAGCGGTCTGACGGTCCGCGCCCTCTGCCCGCCGCAGACTGGTCTTTGGGGCAGGGGTTAGGACTTCCCTAGGGCATTCTCCGTCGTCAGGGATCTGGTCAAGGAGAGGAGTGTCCTGGGTTGTTTCCGGGGAGCGTCGGCCGCAAGATTCCGGTCCCATCTCGGCCGGCAGAGGGGCGCTACTGCGCGCCTCAGTGTCGGCCGCGATGTTTGCGAACGTCGCGGCGGCCGTCACCTCACGCGATTTGCCTCTGTAGGGCGGCCTATCTCGTCTTGTGATTTCAGGTCGGTTTGGGGGTTTAGCTTGGGGTTTGTTTGGGGGTGCATTCGAGCCTCGCCAGCGTTGGGCGTAGTTCTTATGAACCCTGCATCCCAGGTAGCTGGCGGTGTGCCCTTCGCCGCATAGCGCACACTTTATTCTTGGGTCTTCTATTTTAATTTGACAGGTCCTGGAGTCGTGTCCCTCCGCACACTTCCTGCATCGTACGGGCATGTCGCAGTGTGAGGCCACGTGTCCCAGTCCCTGGCACCTAAAGCATTGTTGAGACCGATTTTTCTTTTTTAGCAACTCGGTGGTTATGGGTATCTGCAGGACACTCCTCATAGGCTTTTTGTTTATCGGTATGTCTGGCATTACGGCGAGGTAGAGGGGCCACTTGTTATTTGAGCCGGGTGGTTTCATTTGTGTGACTGTCTTAACATCGAAATTTTGGCGGATCAGGTCTTCCTTTATCGCTGAGGGCGACAGTTTGCGCGGTAGGTCGCGGATAACTATATTTAGGTTCCTGATCCTTTCGGTCGGGAAAGTGTAGTGCGGTATTTTCTTATCTCTCAGGAGTTGTTTTACCGCCATGTATTCATCCATGGAGTGGAGGGTGAGCTTTATTTTATCGCCCCCTGCCGGTTTGGCTTTGAATCTATCACCTACTGAGCTCTTCACTAGATCATAGAGCTCCTTGTAATCCTTGTCAAATTCAGCGACGATTGGGGGGAGGTATGCTCGTTTCTGCGAGTCCACTGGTTGTTGGGGTGGCGCTTCATTGGTCGTGGGATCGTCGTCTATGGCGGAAAAACGGTTAGATGTTGGTGCAGCCTCCGTGGCCGGCGGGGGTGTGGGTTGGCGGATGGTTTTTCTGGCTAGTTGGAAGCCGTCACCTTCACCGCTAGTAGCGGTTTCCCCTATCTCGTTTTCCTGCTCCTGCCTGGACTCATCGATAACCAGAGGGCTATCTGATTCGGAATCGTGTTCCTTTTGTTTGTTCTCAGCTTCCGGAGATTGGCTGGAAGCTTTGAGTCGCTTTACGAGGTTTTTACGCCTGCCTCGGTTCTTTTTCTGGGTCCTGGAAAGTTTAACTTTAGGGGACGGTGGGAGGGTGGATTTGAGGTTGGGAGTGGTTTTGCGGGTAGGTTTGGGTTGGGCTTTGGAAGAGGGTTTCGGGAGAATTTTTACTGGGAGACGATTCCCTTTTTCACGCCTGCGGGACGCAAGATAAGGGAGGAGGTTATTCTGTGCGTTTTCTAGTAGTAGTCTGTCAACGTCTGGATTTGGGGAATTAGTGGCGCTGCTCATACTGACAATGAAAGACGTAGTGCTGGTTTGTTGTTTGACGGCGTTAGGCGCCCTATTGATCCCGTTGGGGGCGGAAGTGGAAGCAAAGTCGAGGGCTGCCTTGGGTATGCCAGACGCCGCCTTCGTTGCCGACACCGTTAGGTTTCCGGCGGCTGTGCTTGGCCCTAACAAACTGGCAGGCGCGGGACACTGGCCAGTGACCAGGCCCTGACCTGCAGAGTCCCTAACACTCGGGGGAGCAGAGCATGGCTCTGCGGCAGCAGAAGTACCCGAACCGCCCGGAAAAGCGGCCCGCGACATCGAGGAGACGACATCGACGCCGCCAGCAGCGAGCTGCTGGGACCCCGAATCGTCACCGCAGATTGAAATCGCACACGACAATTTGCTCATCGTGCAGCCTGACCGTGCTGCGCTTCGACGTGTGCACCCGTCAACGCTTTAATAAAAGCGAAGCCGAAGAAGCACCTGGATTGTCACCCGTGCAAGCGGGGGCCTATGGCTTTGCGTAACAGACGCACGGAGACTAGCTCAACGTTCGACTGCCGCTCGGCGAGTCGCCGGCGCAGCCGGGGTGGGGGTGCTTTATGGGCTCGGGTGCGGCGGCCGGTTGCGCGCGCGCCCCATTGGTCGGCGGCCGCAACAGGGCGAGCTGGTAAAGGTGCGGCGGCGGCTGGCGGCGGGTGCCAGAGTCGTCGCTCCGGCAGCGGGCAGAGATGTCGTGGGCACGCCCGGAGTTTAGAGGATCGCTGAGTAGAGCTATGGGTGTGGCGGATCGCCGTTCGGCCGAGCCCGCTCGGTCGACGGCCCCATCCGGCCCCCCACATACGACGACTGGAGATGTTGGTGTGGCAGACCGCCGTCCGGAGGAGCTTGCTCCCCCGGCGGCCCCGTCTGACCCGCCGCCTAGGACGACCCGGCCACCGTCCACGGACTACGACTTGGACGACGGATCCAGTGAAGATGACATCGTAGTGCACGGCGCACTACCGGCCGACGAGAGGGCGCGGAGAACGACGGCCATCACGCAGCAGCGCCCTGCGGGCGAGCGGCGCAAGCGGTCGTGTACTACCGCAGCATCAGGCGCCAAAAAGACGCCAAAGAAGAGGAGGCAGCTGGCTGTCTCCACAAACGGGGGCAGAAGACGCGCCCTACCTGACGACAGCGGTGCGGGAGCAACCTGGACGACTGTTACGTCGAAACGTGCGGCCAGGCCCAGGAAGACGCCTACACCGCCGCCCACATCGACCGCAAACCGCTTTGGGGCCCTTGCGGTCGAAACTACGACTGAACAGCCTACTCCAGAGCGGTCGGCGCCCACGGCCGCCGCCCAAGCAGGCTGTTCAAATGATGAAGAAGACGAAGAAGCCGTCCCCACCACCGGACGGTCACACCGGAGGCCGCCGCCCATAGTCTTCGAGGTGGCCGAAGACTATAAAGGTTTCCTGCAGCTCGTAAGGCAGTGGACGACTGCCGACTTCACCTTGCGAGCTGCAGCGGGGAACCTGGTGCGGCTACAGGTCGCCAACACAGACGACTACATCAAGGTGACGAGCGAGGCGTCAAACCAGGGCCTCCACTGGTTCACACACGCCGCCGTCCCCGAGCGACTATTGAAGATAGTCTTTAAGGGACTACCGATGGCAGCTCAACCGGAGCTGCTACGAGAGGAGCTGACAGATCTCGACTTCAGCGTGCGCAACGTGACGCGCGTGAAGTCGCACGTCAGCCACAAAGAGTCGCCGTCACTTCTGGTTATCGCCACCGATACACCAGAAAACAGGCGGCTCTACCAGGTGACGAGGGTGGCCAATACCAAGGTCACCGTCGAGAACTTGAAGCAGAAGAGGGGCCTGGTACAATGCTTCCGCTGCCAGGGGATGGGGCACGTGGCTCGTCACTGCTCCTTCCCCGAGAAGTGCGTGAAGTGTGCCGGGGCCCATGCCAGCAGACTTTGTCCGCTACCGAGGTCGCACACGCCCAAGTGTGCGAACTGCAGCGGCCCACACGTGGCGAGCTACCGCGGCTGCGAAGTCTTCAAAGCCGCAATAGCTCGCCAAAACGGGCAGCAGGCGAAGACGACTGCCGGCCGCTCCCTCCGCCGTCCGCGCCCAGGCGCAAAACCGGCGAGGCGGCCGGCACACGCCAGGCAGACGCCGGCAGCCAATGCTGCCACCACCGTCCCCACTGAAGGGGGCAACAAAAGCTGGCGCACCCGCGTCAGAAAACGTGCGCGCGAGCGCACGCCAGATGACCAGCGCGCCTACCACGGGAAGGCGCGCAAAGAAGACAACCAAACGACGGGAGGCGAAAGGCGCGGCAACGCGCCAGCCGCCTCACGTCACCCTGCAGCAACCAGCCAAGGCGCCGCAACTTCAGCGCTTGAAGGAGGGCTGGCTGCAGCAATTTCAGCACTCTCTGCGGCAATCGACAAGGTAACACACCTTGCCGCCACGCTGCAGAGAGTGGCTGAAACAGTGATGACCGCCTCACTGGCGGCTGTTCAACAGCCGTCGAAATAAGACGCTCCCAACGCCGTCCGCGCCGGGAGCACTGAAGACGGCTTGTCCACGGACAAGCACCGTTGTCCGCACGTGCGGGCAACCCTGAAGCCAGTATATACCTGAAAAGGGCCAACGAGAAGACACAAAAGAAAAGAGAAGCATTACCAACATCTAGTCGAAGAGAAGAATGGAGGCAGTGCAGGGACATCCTGCAGGGACTCCAAGAAACCGGGGTGAAGAGCGCACACCCTGAAGAAGATGGTCTATCGGCGGCGGGTGCCACTGTGTGGGGAGACGCTGACTAGAGCGGAGCGCTTGCTACTGGTGTTGCTGCTGCCGTACGTTGGTTCGAGATGCCGCCCAAGACTAGCGGGAAGGCCGCCAAGAAGGCTGGCAAGGCGCAGAAGAACATTTCGAAGGGCGACAAGAAGAAGAAGCGCAAGAGGAAGGAGAGCTATGCCATCTACATCTACAAGGTGCTGAAGCAGGTGCACCCTGACACGGGCATCTCGTCGAAGGCGATGAGCATCATGAACAGCTTCGTGAACGACATTTTCGAGCGCATTGCGGCCGAGGCTTCTCGCCTGGCGCACTACAACAAGCGCTCGACCATCACGTCCCGCGAGATCCAGACCGCTGTGCGGCTGTTGCTGCCTGGCGAGCTGGCCAAGCACGCCGTGAGCGAGGGCACGAAGGCGGTGACCAAGTACACGAGCTCCAAGTAAGGAGGTGGCTCTGGAATGGAAGGAAGGATGGAGAAGGCTCCTCCGTTGCGAGAGCGGCAAAACGGCCCTTTTCAGGGCCACCAACTTGCCTTTTGCGGGAAGGGCGGAATTGTTGTTGTTGTTTGTGTGTGTGGACGGCTGTGATGTATGTGTGCATTTTGATTGTGGGTGGGGGGGCGCGTCAAAGCGTGTTGCGCGGGGTACGGCCACGAGGTTGGTCGCCGTGGCGTGGAATGGTGGCACGCCTCGTTGGCGTGGTTTTTGACCCATTGGTGTTGTTGGGGTGTGTGTGTGTGTTACCCGTCTGCGAGGGGGGACAGTGCGATCGGCGACTTTTGTGTCACCGTAACGACGGCCGTTTGCGGGTTTGTTTTTTTGCACATCATACATGGCGAGGGTGAAATGTGAAATGTTTTTGTTTGGTTTTTGTTTTGTTTTTTTGCCGCCCACTATTCCCTTTGCTGTACGCCGAGTTTGACAATGGTGCGACGTAACTGCAGCGTGGAGGTGTGTGAGTGACGTTGAAATGAACGTGCCATTAAGACGCATTGTTGTTGTATTGTACTGTACGTGTACGGCGACACGCACGATGATGTACCATTCGACTCTGATGTTTGATAGCCGTGTCTGACTGATTGCGTACGACGCACGCACACCGATGTCGTCATTCAAGATGCACGCTAGACGACGACGGCGGCGGCGGCGGTGGTCGTTTGTTTGGCGAATGTCTGTACACGTGTTTGTCTGTGTCCATCCGGTATGTATTTGTTTGTTTGAAAGTGTTTTGTGTGTCGGTGACGTGGTCCGATCCGTCGCCCCCTGAGTAACTGTCGATCGGCGCGATAGACCGGCGTCACGCAACTGAACCGAAGTCTTGGGCACACCCGTCATACTGTTGTACACCGTCGCGCTGAGAACGGTAACGAAAGGTTGACGTTGATCGGTCGAATGTCTGGGCAGAACGTGAGGAATGAGGCAAGAGTGCAAGGAGGGGGGGCAAAAGAGAGAGGAAGGGAAAAAGGGGAGAAACGCATTCGTAGAGCAACGGAACGTTCCCGTGTCGGAGGCGTATTGGAGCCGCACTGAAATGCGTTTAACGGCGGCGCGGCTGCAAGTGTCTGCCGTGGTGAACGTTACCTTTGACGGCTGCATTGGGCTTTGCCTTTGCTTTCGCTTTCGCTTTCGCGTTCGCTTTCGCTTTCCCGGATGTACGTAACGTTTGTTGATATGGTTCTGAGGAAGAGTGTATGACAGTGCCGTGCCGTCCATGTTCGTGTGCCCTCCCATTGTGTGTATGCTATTGTCTGTGTACTTGAATGATGTATGTAGGTGTTAGTGGACATGTTTTACCAGTGGGGGGAAATGGATCGTCGATAGTTGCCGTCACTCTGTCACGGTCGAGATGACGCACCCTCCGTACAGAAAGGTGTCGAGAAAGTGAGTGTGTGTGTGCGTCCGTGAATTGGCAGCGTTTGGAGGTGGGCGTGCCCTGCATGTGGCCCGGAAAAGGCTGTTCGTTAGGCGGTAGTGTTGTGTGGACAGGGGAGGGGCATGCGTAACGCTGCTGGCATGGCATTTCGGGAGATGGGAGGGGGCAAACGAGGAAACGAGGAGCGGCGGCCAAAGACGGGACGGGGAGGGGCGCGGTGTGGGTGGCTTGCGCCTGTGCTCGGCGTTGTGGTTTGTGCAAAAGAGGAGGAGAAAAACAATGTGAGTTGCCAGGGAGGGGAGCGGTGTTGTGTTGTGGTTGTCGTGGTGTAGCCGCAGACGCGGCTGTCAGTGAACGTGGCGAGACGGACGGATGCGCGGAGGGGCGGGGGCGGCGCATTTCGCCGGTGCCGTGCCGTGCCGTGCCTGAAAGCCGCGTGGTCGCTGTGTTGTTGGTGGCGTGGGGGCGAGGAGAGTACCGTACGGGTGTGCTTGTGCGCCGGAAATGGCACACTGCGCCCGCCCGTCTTGGAGGCTGATGGCTGTGGTGTGGAAATGGGGCGCGGTGATGTTGAAGCACAGAAAAGAAACCAAGAAAACGGAAGGCGTGATGCGGCGGTGGTGGTGAGAGCGGGAAAAACAAAACAAAAGAAAAAAAACAACAAAAAAAAAGAAGGAAAAACAACAAGAAACAAAAAAGAAAACAAAAAGTCTATCAATATTAAAATGTAAATGGAAATGGACCCAGGTATAACCTCCCTGCACAAATAGCAGAGAGTCCGATGATAATAAAAATGTGCCAGAATGTTAACGTCCCTACAAAACAAACCCAACGATAATATTAATGAAAGAGTGAACCGTATGTAACATTGCAACAGACATAATGAAACCTGATAAATTGTATAAGGGCAGCAGCCGTTGACCTTTGGCCCTGTATTCAGAATAAAAAGAGCCAAAGATCGTTACCCCAATGAAAAAGACACTGAAACACGTATGTAACATAGTAGCGATGGCGAGACATTGTAGCATCTGTGACCAGAGAGTTTGCGCTGGACTGCGCGAGTGTTGCGAGCGGTTCTCAGTCAGTCAGTCAGTCTGTGTAGTTGAGGGCTGTACTCTGTCAGTAGTCGTCGCGTGCAGTACGCTAATAGTCGTCATGCAGAGCGGTCGGTCAGTAGTAGCAGCCGAGTGCGGTTGTGTGATGTAGGCGGTCGGCAACACTGGTCAAGATGGTGAATAAGGTATACTGTTAATTGATATAATCGTTAGATAATGAGAAATTGTATTTATTGTAATTATTCTCCAACAAGTTCCCCAATAATAATTTTTATTTCAAAAGCATTTTTCAAACATTTAATCTTTTATTGAACTAAAGAGTTCGTTCCACTTCTTTGAAGAAAAATGTCACTAAAATCACAAAGAAAGAGAATATTATTATTTGCAATGCAGTTCCTCCAAGCGCTGCGCAACAACCAGAGCAGAAATGTGACATCCATTTATTCGGAGGTAAGACTTTTAATTCTGATTGTTTTGCACAGGGCCAAAGACCGATATTTCGGTTTAATTGAAGTTTCTTGTCACTGAACGGACTTTTGTAAATGTTGTGTGAAGACTTTATATTTGAGTCAGATTGCGAATTGCACATTTTTGTTGCCATTTTCAATACCTCTCATTGTGGGCGAGGTTACAATTAGCGCAATGTCCATTAGCATCCGTAAATAACATTGTCCATTATTTTAAATATTGCTGGGAGGTTACAACACACACACACACAAAACAAAAAACAAAAAAAAACAAAAAATTGCATTTATATCCGCTCCTCAATTGTAGATACCCCTTACACAGCTGTGTGCAATGAATGAGTGCTGGCTGGTAATTAATTGCACTCCTTGGAGGGAAATGCCATAGGAAGTAGTCTTTAAAAAGTGAATGTTTTTCGTTAAGAGACAAAAGTTACTTTAGAAAAAAAGTAATAGTGGGGCTTTTGTTGTTGAACAAAATAAGTACAATGAACATACGTTATCAGATTTGCGCAATGCAGCGTCACACCACCTTTTGATTATAACACAATATACTATACATCGTCCCGAACCGTGACCAGAGTCGCGAGACGAGCAGAGCACGCCGCCGACGCCCGCTCAGTACAACCGTCCACCCGCTACTACTGTCGACCGACTACTACCTCTCCCGACTCGCGCTACAATATATATAACAACTGTTCCTGGCGACCCGGTGCGTGCAACTACTGTCGTCTGGCGCGGTCCAAGCGCCGACTAGCAGCGATAAAGAACTCTCTGGTCAGACAGAGATGCTGTCATGCCTCGCCATCGCTCTGGTAATGAATACATACGTGGTGCAGCGTGCGTACCACCGGAACACGCAGTGGCGGAGCCAAAGACTGTGTTGTCGAGGTCGAGTGCGAGTGGGAAGAGAGGCAGCGTCGGCACGGAGATGCAAGCGAGCGCGAGACGCACGGGGGCTGCGGCGTGGCGCGTTTGCGGTCGGCGCCTTTGGTGGCAACGGCCGGGACAAGCAGCGGTGTATGGTGTGGTGCGGGGCGGACAGGGGCGGCGGTGGACGGGGAGGAGGCGGCGCGACGACGGCATGGGGGCGAAAACGGGACGGGGGACGGCGGATGTTGAGAGGCGTCACGCGCGGACAGGACACAGACACAGAGACACACAGATTGGAAAGGGAGGGTGCGCGGTAGTAGTTGGGAATGTGCGTACCGTGCGGGATGGGAGTGGGCGAGGAACACGGTCGTGGCCCCTGTTTTGGGTGCGTGTGATGACGTCGGTGTGTTGTGGGAAGGGAAGGTGCTGTGGCGGCGGCGCGTAATGGGCGTAGGCCGAAAAGAGAAAGGAACGTGGGCAGTGTGTTGGCAAGCGTCGGTTCGACTGCGACGTTGATGGGCAGGGCAGGGCAAGGTTAATGGTGGTAGGAGTAGGCGTGTGGGCGCAAAAAATCTGCCGCTGCAGGCGGTGCCGTAACCGCCATGGCGGGAAGGAGAGAGGGCCAAAGAAAGAAAGAAAGAAAGAAGAAAACAAAAAAAAAAAAAGGAGGGGGGGGGGGGCGAAAGTGGAGAGGCGGTGGTGTGAGAAGGGCGGGGGCGGAAGGAAGGCAGGAAGGACAAGAGGCGAGGCGACGGCTTGCTTTGTGTATCGGTCGGTCTCTGGCTATGCTTCGTTTTCTGCAGCAGGGTCGGTGCGCGGCGTGGCTCGCGGCAGTGGGAACGCCTGGTGGCTGGACGGCCAGCAATGCGGTTGGATGGGCGGCCACAGCACCGCACCTGTGCCCGAGGAGGAGACGCTGGCGGCGGGCCCTGAGGTGAGGCCGGCTCGGCTGGGGCTGTGGATGTGTAGGTGTGCGCCGCTGCTGCAACAACGAGTAAAACGCGAGAAGAAGGGATGGCGGTAGAGAGGAAAAAAAGAAAAAGGTCGTGTTGTGTTGATGCGCAGGCAGACGCGTACAGAGGGACGAGCCCGGTCTGCAGCAGGGTGTGGCCGTGCCGAGTGCAGAGCAGCGGCGGCTCGGTTCGGTTCGGCCCGGCCCGGCGGGCCGCGCTGTTGTCGCGGACGTGAGCGCCCCCTGGCGGGTGGCCGGAGGCGGCGCGGCGTGTTGGACGTGTGGCTGGTGGCAGTGCACAATTTGCGAGTGGCTGGCGGTGTGGTGTGGCGGTTGGCGCGTCGGGCGGCGGAGAGGTATGTGTTGCGGGCGCCCTTTGCTGCGCTGCGTCGTTGCGTGTGCCGTACAGGGCGGGCGCTTGTCGACTGTGTGGGCGGTGTGGCGAATTGGCGTGAAACGGCTGCCGAGAGGTGTGTGGTAGCGAGCCGGTCGGTGGTGTCAGTGCGAAGGGGAATGTGCGTGCGTTTGGCGGTTTCGGTGTGCTTTTTGCGGCGTGAGAGTGGGAATTAGTGGGGCCGGCTGTTGTGTTGGTTCCTTGTGTCTTGTGTCGCGTAGCTTGATGGCAACGTGGAAGGACGCCGGTTTCGTTTCGAGCCTTGCGTGTGGTTGTCGACGTTGACTGGTTGGCGTGTGCCGATGCACGTGCATGTGTGGGTCGCGAGTGCGTTTTTGGCTGGCTGTGTGTGTGTGTGTGTGTTTTGGGGGGGAAGGGGGAGGCGGTGGTGAAAGTGCAGTCGTTGCCACGGGCGTCGTCGGGTGGGGCTGGGGCTGTGCGTCGTGGCGGAAAGGTGGTAGGTTGCGGGAAGCGAGCCCGTCGTTGACGGTGTCGCGTGAGTTGTGAATCGAGTGGGGCGCGGGGCGCGGGACAGGAGCAGCGTGCCGCTGCGTCGTGGTCGTCAGCAGAGGCTGTGCGTGTGCTTGTCCTTTTTGTGGGCGGTTCGTGCGAGGCGTTTTTGTTTTGTGTTGCCCTAGTTGTTAGTTTATTTTGTTTGTGTTTGTTATTTTGAGACGACGACTGGTTGGTGGCGTGCGCGCGAAGTGGCGGTGTGCGCTTCCCGTGTCGTTTGTGTTGTTTGGTTTTTTTGTTTTTGTGTGTTTTTGTTTTTTTTTTTTTTTTTTTTTTTTTTTTTGCACTGGGCCCCGGTGGGTGGGTGCGTGTGTGTCGATTGCCGGCTGGCGAAAGGTGCGCCATCGGCGGGGTGGGTCGCCGGCACAAGTAGAGGCGGCGGCGTTGTTGCTGTTGTTGTGTGGTGTTTGTTTTGTTCGGCTGTGTCGGCGAGCTGTGTTGCGGTGCGTGTGAATGGTGGTGCAAAAGTGCTGGCGTTGGGGCTGCGACTGCGACGGCGACGGCGGCGAGCCGCGGGCGCGCCATTGATAGTGATGTTGTGAACAGCGGCTGTGTACGGTAGTGGTGTTGTTGTAGCACGACGTGCATCCGGGCCGGCGCGGAAAGCGCAGTTGCGGGCGGTTGCCCTTCGGTGCCAGCCATGTCGCGTGAGCGGCGGGTTGCTCTGGTGTCGACACGTGGTGCTCTGGGTTGTTGTGTGGTGCCCTTTGGCCGGTGGGGGTGGTTCGCGTGTGTCTCGTTCGCGCTCGGTGTCTGGTCGTGGTCGTGCTGCTCCCCCGTCTGTCGGCGGTTTCCGACGTCGTCTGTACGTTTTTGTTCGTTTGCGGCGTGCCTGCCGACGTCGTCCCGTCGCGACCTTTCAACCGAAAGTGTGGCGCCCGAAGGTGAACGAACGTAACCCTGACCTCGGCGCTTTACGCTGAGCCGAGCGAACCGAACCGAACCTAACCTGTGGTGTGGCGAGGTGAGCTCAGCCTGTGAGCCCCTAACGTCTACGTAAGGTAAGCTGTCCGGCTCACGCCTCACGTTTTTGAACGCTTTTTTAACCTACGTTTGACGCTTCTTAACCTAGCACTGACCCCTTAACCTAACGTGTAACCTAACCTAACCTAACCTAACCTAACCTAACCTAACCTAACCTAACCTAACCTCTGACGCCTGACGTGTTTGAATGCTTAACCTAAGTTTGACGCTTAACCTAACCCAAGTCCCCTTAACCTAACCCACGTCCACCTAACCTAACCTAACCTAACGTAGACGTGTAAACGTAATGTGTAACGCGTAACGTGTAAGGTCGGCTGTCGTGTGTGCTTGACGGCAGATTGGGTTGGTCTGTAGATTCGGATTGCGGTTTGCCTCGGTCGAGGGGTTGGGTCGGAAGCGGCGAGGGGCGGCGGCGCCTGTTGCGCAGGCGGCGTCCGTTTGCGGCGGGCAATTGTTGAGAAACGGCTGTGAATGTTGGCGGGCGAGAGGAGGAGGACGGCGCGCGATGTGGCCCGACGGCTGCGGGCCGATCGGGAAACGGCGGGAGGGCGACGGAAGGCGATGGGGCGGCGGAGGCGCGTTTGCACGGCCGTCATCGCCGCACGCCTCGGCTTGTGTGGCTGTGGCGCCGGCCGCGCTGGCCGGGCTGCCGCGGCGACGGTGTGGGAGTTTTGCCGAAGGTTTGGCCATTGTGGCGGGTCGTCGGCTGGGGCTGTGGGGGCGGCATTTGGGCGGGGGCGGCGATTCTCGGCGGGCCGACCCAGGCTGTAGCGCGCGGTAGCTGCAGTTTGGCCGTGGTTTGCGGCGCTGCCGTGGCGACTGGTTGGCGACTGTGGTGTGGCTGTGTGTAGCCCCATCCTCGGTGGTTTGAAAGGCGCGGGCGGTTGTGGCGCAGGTTTGGGGCTGCTCCGCACAGGCTGTCGGACGTTGGGCGGTAGCAAGCGCGGGAGGCGCGGCGCGGCGGCGCGCAGAGTGGCGGCCGCTCTCTCGGCCGTCCGCGCCCGCCCGCGACACTGGCTGGGCCTTGTGATTCTCTGCATCGGACTCCGAGCAGCTTGTGCTGTGTGTCGATCACCTAGGGGCGGCGTTATTACTTCGCACCTGGTGATCGGAGCGCAAAATTGTCGTGCCGTCAGGGTGTTAGGGCGAGATAGGTGGCAGGAGAACGTGCCCGGACTAGCTGGGACTAGTAATGAGTAGTACAGGGAAAGATGAAGACCCAGGGCCTCAGACGCGGGGGCCCGACCGGGAGCAGGCCGGCCCCCCGCGCGCTGTACGTCCGCGGCCTTCGAGGCAAAGATTTAGTAGTAGGGCCGAGGCCGAGCTCGCGGGTAGGTCTGAGCCTAACTCCAACACCGCACAAGATACAGACGTAGAACTAGCAATACGGCAGCAGATTCAAAAATTACAAGCACAACAAGACAACAACATGGAGACACTTCGAAATGATAAACCAGCCAATCACGACGCACCACGTTCGGACACTGACAAAAATTCAACAAATGAAGACACCAACCAAACATATGACGACGATAACTGCTCACAATATTACCGCTCATCCGACTCTGAAATTTCTGAAACAGAAGACATGGAACAGGACGATGGGGAAGGGGAATTCCAAACCCCTCCCCCACGTAAAACAGCGAAGAGGAAAAACACAGAAGATGACACCGTACCACACAAACAATTCTCCATCCAGATTGAAAACAGATTTGAACCTCTTTCACCTCCACCTCAGAGAAGCAATAGCAATGTAAATCCAGTACCGGCACCCCATCCAACTCCATCATCATCAACTGCTCCCCAAGCTACCGCCAGAAAACCAAGAATCCCGCCTATCACAATTCAGTACAAGGGACATTACTTAACGCTCAATGCCGCACTCAAGAAACATATGGACGGACCAATACAGGCGATCTACAAAGGAGACACAATCAAGTATCATTTCGATTCATTGAAGGACCAAAGAACAGCACTCGACTTTTTCCAGCATCACAACATTTCCAACTTCACGCACCAACCACAGCACGAAAGACAGTTAAAAGTAGTAATCAAAGGTCTACCTGAAACAGTGACAGAAGCTGAAGTAGATAAAGACTTACGAGACCTCAACTTTATGCCGCGCAACGTCCACCAATACAAGAAGAGAGATAATAACACGAAACAACTCAGACCCATGGATGTATTCTGTGTAACGCTTGACCGGAAACCAGAAAACGATGCCATTTATCATGTCCGATACATCCTTGATACGAAAGTAACAGTCGAATCATACCAGAACAAAGATGGTCCTCCGCAATGCAAAAAGTGCCAGGGATTCTTCCACACTGCAAATTACTGCTCCATGCCCACTCGCTGTGTCCGCTGCGGTGGCGCACATAGAGCACGAGACTGTAACCTTCCAGTTAATGCCACCTCACACTGCGTTAATTGCAAACAAGACGGCCACCCCGCATCCTTTCGCGGCTGCGAAGAATTTCAGAAAGCAATCCGGATATACAACGCACAACGACCAAGAACCACCAATCCCACAGTAGCGACAATCCAACCAACCATTAAACACACACCAATGCCAACTCCAGCCGAAGCCAGCCGCAGAGGACGGAAAACATGGACAAATATTCAGACAACCCAGGAATCACCTTCAACCACCCAGGCTCACCAGACAACAAACTCAACCTCAAACCAATCAACTGGACCTGCTTCCTTCCTCGACTTCCTAAATCATATGACAAATTTCTGGAAGAATTCACAGTGGACGAACTTCATTTCAATCATTACCACCACATTTCAAACTTTCATGACTGCACCAGACTTAGTATCTAAAGTAATGGCAATTGTCGGCGGAATCATGAAATTCTTTGCAACCGACAATGGAAATTAGACCAACTAAGAGCCAAAACCTCCGTTTTTGTAATTTTAATGCGTCAGGGATTCACAACAAAGCAGACTTACTAAATGAATTTATTGAAGACAATAAGATTGACATACTATTTGCCACGGAAACTCATTTACGTCCATCACAGTCATTTAAACTTCGCAATATGATATGCCACCGAACAGACAGGACTAATCGACGGGGAGGCGGAACAGCCATCTTCATTCGATCTCATATTCGACATAACCCGGAAATCACGCCACAGATGACATCTCTAGAAGCCACAATCGTAAAAATTGAAACAACACAAGGGAAAGTAACCCTGGTGGCTGCATACCTCAGCCCCAGAGTTACACTCGAAGAAAACGACCTACTCCAAATATTTGACAATAACAATAAAATTTTACTGGCCGGTGATTTAAATGCTAAAAACACTACCTGGAACTCGCGAAGGAACAATGCACGTGGAAACACACTTTATAACTTACAAGGAAGACTGAACGCCGTAATTTCCGCTCCTCAAGACATCACCTACATTCCATTCAATCACCGCCAGCAACCCGACGTCCTGGATATCTGTATAACCAAGAACCTCGATCCTGATTTACATCTCCGAACCCTTCAAGACCTCACTTCTGACCACCTACCAGTAATCGGCCACATCGGAAATGCAATAGAACCGCCTCACCCACGACACAAAACCATTATCAATTGGGACCAGTTTCAGAGATGGCTGAATAACAACATTCAGCCCACATTGGACCTAACTACCACACAAAAAATAGAAGAAGCTATCGGATTGTTAACAGACAAAATTAAAACAGCATATAAAAAAGCTTCTGCAACTACAATATTTCCGGAATCAAACACTCACAATCTGCCACCACTCATACAAGATCTAAAATACCTGAAAAATGCAGCTAGACGCCGATGGCTCCACACTCGAAACCCGGACGACAGAAGACAGTTAAACAGACTAAAAAAGCAAATCCATCACCGAGTACAGGAATGGAGAGCCGAGGTCTGGGAAGACCGCATGAGTACACTACAACTTCGTAATACAGATGACTGGAAACTCATCAAGAACCTCCGTCGTACGAAAACACACAAACCGGCTTTACTTCATAATAATAATCTCATATTCGATGCTTTTAGCCAAGCAGAAATTTTCGCAGCCACATATGAACAGCAAAACACCATAGAACCACTTGGAAACCTACAACCCGACATCATACAATATCAACAACATGTCACAACTACAGCACAGAATATCCGTCAGACACCTCCGCGCGATCTACCAGAACTTACCACTCCAGCTGAATTAAAAACAATCATCAACCGACTTGGAAAAAACTCCGCTCCTGGACCGGACCTCATATCCAACATTCATCTCCAGAACCTGCCAAGGAAACCTCTCGTCCTGCTCACCAGAATCATCAATGCCTGCCTAATCAACCAATACTTTCCTCAAGCATGGAAGATTGCTAAAATAGTACCGATACCTAAACCTGGAAAAGACCTGAAGAAACCACAGAACTATAGACCGATAAGCCTTCTCCCTACGATGTCCAAGCTCCTGGAACGTATCCTGCTCCCAAGAATCCGACAACCTTTACTCGATGGCCACATTATCCGACAAGAACAATTTGCATTTCAAGAGAAACTATCAGCCGAACTCCAGATCCTCCGTATTACAGAACACATCACTAAAAACATGAACCTCTCACGATATACAGCCGCAGTTTTTCTAGACGTTGAAAAAGCATATGACAAAGTGTGGAAGGACAACCTACTAACTAAATTAAAAGACCAGACAGACATACCCGAATGTTACATTAAAATCATTGACAGTTTTCTACAGGACCGAAGATGTTTTGTTCAAATTGATAACAAACACTCAGCTCGAAAAACATTACAAGAAGGAATACCGCAGGGTTCGGTGCTCTCGCCGACCCTATTCACAGTATACGTCAATGACATACCAAAAACTGAAACTTCGACAATAGCCCAATTTGCAGACGACATGGCACTCCTCGAGACGCACCGACGGTTAGCAACGACAATAACTAGACTGCAACAACAAGTGGACCTTACAGAAAAATGGGCTAAAAGAAACAGGATTAAACTAAACCCGGAGAAGACAGTTGCCATACTATTTACACGCCGGCGCCCACAGATTCACGACCAAATTGAACTAAATGGAACGCAATTACCATGGAAAACATCCGTCAAATACCTCGGTGTAACAGTAGACAACAAAATGCTCTTCAAGCAGCATATTGAACAAAAACGTCTACGTATTTCAAGAACCATTCACGCCATTTACCCTCTTTTGGCTAGCAAGGAAATGCTCCAAAAAACGAAATTAAACATATACAAAGCAATAGTAATTCCCATGATACTCTACGGCTGCTCGTCGTGGGGCATAACCAGCAGAACAAATCGGAAACCACTCCAAACACTGCAAAATAGATGTCTAAAACTTATCCTGAATGCACCATGGTGGACGAGGACTACTCACATACATGAAGAACTTAACATGCCGACCGTCGACAGTCAAATCATCACCACAACAAGAAGACTAATCGAAAAGATTGAAAGGCTCAGACCTACCACGCAGCAACTACAGGACCTAGCAACTACAGAACCAGCCCAATGGCAAAAAATAAGAGTTCCACTCTCCATCCTTCAAGACAACTAAGAGAGGAAAAAAAAAAAAAAAAAAAATCAATAGAACAGCTCCATCAGAACAACGAACCTTCAACAAAATATAAAAATACCAAGAACGCGAGCCTAAAGGACCAACATAATGTGCCCAAAGGCTCTCCAAAGCAAACAAGGTGTCCCATTTTTGTAAAATAAATGGTGTCCCCAATAAGCAATCCTTACCCCGCACACTTGAGGGGCCAACCTCCTCCGGAGGTAGTACCCTTGCCGACGCACAACACACCAAAAAAAAAAAAAAAAAAAAAAAAAAAAAAAAAAAAAAAAAAAAAAAAAAAAAGTGATTCTCTGCTCTGCTGCTGTGCTGTGCTTGCGTGCCTGCCTGCCGTCCCGCTCGCTCTCGCTGTGTGTTACGCGCGTCGTCGAAATGGCAGATCAGGCGGCTACGAACGAGACTGCTGCGGCACCCGCCGCCACCGGCACTACGAAGAAGGCCAAGTCTGCGTCGTCTGCGAAGAAGCCGCGCGCCAAGCCTGCGCACCCGCGCACCTCTGAGATGGTGACGGCCGCCATCAAGAGTCTGAAGGAGCGCGGCGGGTCGTCGCTGCAGGCGATCAAGAAGTACATAGCCGCGCACTACAAGCTGGACGCGGAGAAGCTGGCGCCGTTTATCAAGAAGTACCTCAAGTCGGCCGTCGTGGCGGGCGAGCTGGTGCAGACGAAGGGGAAGGGCGCGTCCGGCTCGTTCAAGCTTGCCGGCGCCGGCGGCGGGGGGGCGGCCGAGGGCGGCAAGGCTCGTGCTGGCGGTGCCAAGAAGAAGCGCGCCGCTCCGGCCAGCAAGGAGAAGAAGGGCGCCCGTGCGGCCGGCGCAAAGAAGGCTGGTGGCGTGAAGGCGGCGACCGGTCGGAAGGCGGGCGCCGCCAAGAAGGCGTCTGCGGCGTCGGCCGCGCCCGCGGGTGCGAAGAAGGCGGCTGCGGCCAAGCCGGCCAAGGCCAAGTCGCCGTCGAAGGCGAAGAAGGCCGCCAAGGTTCCGACGAAGAAGCCGAAGGCGCCGCGCCCGAAGAAGGCGACGACGCCGTCTAAGGCGAAGGCTTCGCCCAAGAAGAAGAAGTAGAGTAGAGGAGAAAGAGATGGGAGAAAGGAAGGGTTTGGCGCTTGACTCCGTCGTCCCCACCCCCCGTCGTCGTCTAGTGGCGCGCAAGAGACGCGCGGCCCAAAACGGCCCTTCTCAGGGCCATCAAAGCACGTCGGGGAAGGTTTTGATTGTCGTGTTGCGTTTGGTGTGGGTGTCTGTCTGGCGTTTCTGTATGCCCGTGGGGATGCTGTTTGCGTGCCGTGGTGGTTGGATTGCGGGGGTCGGTGGCGGGTGTGGGCGGCGGTAGCGGTAAGCGGTGTTGTTGTTGTTGTCGTGGTTGATTGTCGCCGTGTTTGTGGCGGCGGCCGACGGTTGGTTTTTCTGTCACGTTGTTTTGTTTGAATACGTTGGTTGGCTTGCCTGCGTTCGTTCGTCTCGGATGTCTGTCTTGTCGAGTCGTGTCTGGTCTTTGTTTTGTTTTGTTCCTTTGTGTGTGTGTGTGTGTGTGTTATGTTTTGCAACGGGGGGCACGTTGAGATGTGGAAGGAGTCGGCGGGGATTTCGGTGGCGCGTAGAGCGAGCGAGCGCGCGCGCCTGCCTGGCCGTTGGCCGTCGGAGTGGAGTGCGGGTTTTTTTTTTTTTTGTTTTCGAAACGAAAGCGGCGGCCGGCCAGCCACCCGTGCGGTGTGACGTCGGCCGTTGGGTATTGTGCGCTTTGAGCGCCGGGGAGGGATGATGTGTGATTGTTGCGCGCTGCTAGCAGGCAGGCAGAGTGAGCGGGTGTGGCGGACGGACGGGAAGTGGTGGTTTTTTTTTGTTTTTGGGTTGCGGGGCGAGAGGCAGGCGACCGACAAAGTTTGCTCGCGACGGAGAGATGTTAGTGGCCCTGAAAAGGGCCGTTTTTGTTTGTGCGGTGCGGTGCGGTGCGGTGCCGCGGCGCGGTTTAGGCGCGCTCGCCGCGGATGCGGCGCGCGAGCTGGATGTCCTTGGGCATGATGGTGACGCGCTTGGCGTGGATTGCGCACAGGTTGGTGTCTTCGAAGAGGCCGACGAGGTAGGCCTCGCTGGCCTCCTGCAGGGCCATGACTGCGGAGCTCTGGAAGCGCAGGTCGGTCTTGAAGTCCTGGGCGATCTCGCGCACTAGGCGCTGGAATGGCAGCTTGCGGATGAGCAGCTCTGTGCTCTTCTGGTAGCGCCTGATTTCTCGCAGGGCGACGGTGCCCGGCCTGTAGCGGTGGGGCTTCTTGACGCCTCCGGTGGCGGGCGCGCTCTTCCTCGCCGCCTTGGTGGCGAGCTGTTTGCGCGGCGCCTTTCCGCCGGTGGACTTGCGGGCCGTTTGCTTTGTGCGGGCCATGGCGGTAGCGGTAGCGGTAGCGGTAGCGGAGCGGCGTGCGTGGAGGTTAGGTGCGGCGCGGCGTCCGGTGCTGCCTTGACAACGGGCCCGCGCGCCTCCGTGCTGCGCTTATATGCCCTCGGTTGCGCGTGGTGGGGGGAGGGCGGGCCAGAGTCTATATAGGGGGGCGGCGGGCGCGCTGGGCGCAGACCGTAGCCGACTCGCCAGCCGCTGCAGCTGCTGTTTGTGCACGTTTTGCTTTGCCCGAGGAAGGAAGGATGACAGGCCGCGGCAAGGGAGGAAAGGGGCTCGGCAAGGGTGGCGCCAAGCGGCACCGCAAGGTGTTGCGCGACAACATCCAGGGCATCACGAAGCCCGCCATCCGCCGCCTGGCTCGCAGGGGCGGCGTGAAGCGCATCTCTGGTCTGATCTACGAGGAGACCCGCGGGGTGCTGAAGGTGTTCCTGGAGAACGTGATCCGCGACGCGGTGACGTACACTGAGCACGCCAAGCGCAAGACTGTGACGGCCATGGACGTGGTGTACGCCCTGAAGAGGCAGGGGCGCACCCTGTACGGTTTCGGCGGTTAGGCTGCGTCGCAGCGGGCGCTGGCCTTCCCGCGGCCGTGCTTGTGGGTGGGAGAGACTAGAAAACGGCCCTTTTCAGGGCCACCACACTGTTCGGAAGTTGAAAAGTGCGAAAGAGTCTGTGTTGTTGTTGCTGCGTGTGTGCGCTGTGTTGTTTGTTTGTTTCTTTCTTTCTTTCCGTTTGAGCGACGTGATGTGACTGGGAGGGGAGAAGGAAAGGAAACGTGTCATGTGGCTGGCTGTGTGTGGAGCTGCTTCGTTTGTGTGTTTGTTATTGTGTGTCTTTGTATCGATCGCGACGGAGATGGCGGGCTGTGTGTTGTTGTGCGAGAGGCGGTGATTATTTGCTTGCGTGGTTTGGCTCTGTGTGTTTGTTTGCGGCGGCGGCGTTGGGGTTTCCGAGGCAAGGCGTGTGGGCATAGGCGGCCGGATCAGCTGTTTCGTTCGTGTCGACGGCCGTTGCGCGCGGGAGTGGAGGGCGGTGTGTCGACACGCCTCCCTTTAACAATGGTCATTATTGCTGCCGTTGTCGGTTTGGAAGGCGACTGCGACCGTGCAAAATGTGTGTGTGTGTGTGTTTTGGGCCACACGGGCTGTGTGGACGACAAGATGGCGGACGTGCGCCGGCGGCGGCTGTGCTGTGACGGTGCAAAGTTAAAACAAAACAAGGTGCGGCGAGGACGACTGAAATTTTGCTTTGGACGTAGGTTTGTGTGGTGGCCCTGAAAAGGGCCGATTGTTGTGGGCCGAGCCGGCAAAGCGCGTTGCGTGCAGGGGAGCACGCGGCGGCTGCGATTGCCTGGCCTCCTTTAGGCCTTCTTCTCGGTCTTCTTTGGCAGCAGGACGGCCTGGATGTTGGGCAGGACACCACCCTGTGCGATGGTGACGCCCGACAGGAGCTTGTTGAGCTCCTCGTCGTTGCGGATGGCAAGCTGCAGGTGGCGCGGGATGATGCGCGTCTTCTTGTTGTCGCGGGCCGCGTTTCCGGCCAGCTCGAGCACCTCAGCCGCGAGGTACTCCATGACGGCGGCGAGGTAGACGGGCGCCCCGGCGCCGACGCGCTCTGCGTAGTTTCCCTTGCGCAGGAGGCGGTGGATTCTGCCGACCGGGAACTGGAGCCCAGCCCTGCTTGAGCGGGACTTTGACTTGCCCTTGACTTTGCCTCCCTTTCCGCGTCCGGACATGGCGATGGGCTAGCGACGGTGCACACGAAACGGAAACGAAAACGACCGGTGCGAGCGGCAGCGAGTCGAGCAGCGGAGTGCGTGCCGGCGCAGCCGGGGTGGGGGTGCTTTATGGGCTCGGGTGCGGCGGCCGGTTGCGCGCGCGCCCCATTGGTCGGCGGCCGCAACAGGGCGAGCTGGTAAAGGTGCGGCGGCGGCTGGCGGCGGGTGCCACTGTGTGGGGAGACGCTGACTAGAGCGGAGCGCTTGCTACTGGTGTTGCTGCTGCCGTACGTTGGTTCGAGATGCCGCCCAAGACTAGCGGGAAGGCCGCCAAGAAGGCTGGCAAGGCGCAGAAGAACATTTCGAAGGGCGACAAGAAGAAGAAGCGCAAGAGGAAGGAGAGCTATGCCATCTACATCTACAAGGTGCTGAAGCAGGTGCACCCTGACACGGGCATCTCGTCGAAGGCGATGAGCATCATGAACAGCTTCGTGAACGACATTTTCGAGCGCATTGCGGCCGAGGCTTCTCGCCTGGCGCACTACAACAAGCGCTCGACCATCACGTCCCGCGAGATCCAGACCGCTGTGCGGCTGTTGCTGCCTGGCGAGCTGGCCAAGCACGCCGTGAGCGAGGGCACGAAGGCGGTGACCAAGTACACGAGCTCCAAGTAAGGAGGTGGCTCTGGAATGGAAGGAAGGATGGAGAAGGCTCCTCCGTTGCGAGAGCGGCAAAACGGCCCTTTTCAGGGCCACCAACTTGCCTTTTGCGGGAAGGGCGGAATTGTTGTTGTTGTTTGTGTGTGTGGACGGCTGTGATGTATGTGTGCATTTTGATTGTGGGTGGGGGGGCGCGTCAAAGCGTGTTGCGCGGGGTACGGCCACGAGGTTGGTCGCCGTGGCGTGGAATGGTGGCACGCCTCGTTGGCGTGGTTTTTGACCCATTGGTGTTGTTGGGGTGTGTGTGTGTGTTACCCGTCTGCGAGGGGGGACAGTGCGATCGGCGACTTTTGTGTCACCGTAACGACGGCCGTTTGCGGGTTTGTTTTTTTGCACATCATACATGGCGAGGGTGAAATGTGAAATGTTTTTGTTTGGTTTTTGTTTTGTTTTTTTGCCGCCCACTATTCCCTTTGCTGTACGCCGAGTTTGACAATGGTGCGACGTAACTGCAGCGTGGAGGTGTGTGAGTGACGTTGAAATGAACGTGCCATTAAGACGCATTGTTGTTGTATTGTACTGTACGTGTACGGCGACACGCACGATGATGTACCATTCGACTCTGATGTTTGATAGCCGTGTCTGACTGATTGCGTACGACGCACGCACACCGATGTCGTCATTCAAGATGCACGCTAGACGACGACGGCGGCGGCGGCGGTGGTCGTTTGTTTGGCGAATGTCTGTACACGTGTTTGTCTGTGTCCATCCGGTATGTATTTGTTTGTTTGAAAGTGTTTTGTGTGTCGGTGACGTGGTCCGATCCGTCGCCCCCTGAGTAACTGTCGATCGGCGCGATAGACCGGCGTCACGCAACTGAACCGAAGTCTTGGGCACACCCGTCATACTGTTGTACACCGTCGCGCTGAGAACGGTAACGAAAGGTTGACGTTGATCGGTCGAATGTCTGGGCAGAACGTGAGGAATGAGGCAAGAGTGCAAGGAGGGGGGGCAAAAGAGAGAGGAAGGGAAAAAGGGGAGAAACGCATTCGTAGAGCAACGGAACGTTCCCGTGTCGGAGGCGTATTGGAGCCGCACTGAAATGCGTTTAACGGCGGCGCGGCTGCAAGTGTCTGCCGTGGTGAACGTTACCTTTGACGGCTGCATTGGGCTTTGCCTTTGCTTTCGCTTTCGCTTTCGCGTTCGCTTTCGCTTTCCCGGATGTACGTAACGTTTGTTGATATGGTTCTGAGGAAGAGTGTATGACAGTGCCGTGCCGTCCATGTTCGTGTGCCCTCCCATTGTGTGTATGCTATTGTCTGTGTACTTGAATGATGTATGTAGGTGTTAGTGGACATGTTTTACCAGTGGGGGGAAATGGATCGTCGATAGTTGCCGTCACTCTGTCACGGTCGAGATGACGCACCCTCCGTACAGAAAGGTGTCGAGAAAGTGAGTGTGTGTGTGCGTCCGTGAATTGGCAGCGTTTGGAGGTGGGCGTGCCCTGCATGTGGCCCGGAAAAGGCTGTTCGTTAGGCGGTAGTGTTGTGTGGACAGGGGAGGGGCATGCGTAACGCTGCTGGCATGGCATTTCGGGAGATGGGAGGGGGCAAACGAGGAAACGAGGAGCGGCGGCCAAAGACGGGACGGGGAGGGGCGCGGTGTGGGTGGCTTGCGCCTGTGCTCGGCGTTGTGGTTTGTGCAAAAGAGGAGGAGAAAAACAATGTGAGTTGCCAGGGAGGGGAGCGGTGTTGTGTTGTGGTTGTCGTGGTGTAGCCGCAGACGCGGCTGTCAGTGAACGTGGCGAGACGGACGGATGCGCGGAGGGGCGGGGGCGGCGCATTTCGCCGGTGCCGTGCCGTGCCGTGCCTGAAAGCCGCGTGGTCGCTGTGTTGTTGGTGGCGTGGGGGCGAGGAGAGTACCGTACGGGTGTGCTTGTGCGCCGGAAATGGCACACTGCGCCCGCCCGTCTTGGAGGCTGATGGCTGTGGTGTGGAAATGGGGCGCGGTGATGTTGAAGCACAGAAAAGAAACCAAGAAAACGGAAGGCGTGATGCGGCGGTGGTGGTGAGAGCGGGAAAAACAAAACAAAAGAAAAAAAACAACAAAAAAAAAGAAGGAAAAACAACAAGAAACAAAAAAGAAAACAAAAAGTCTATCAATATTAAAATGTAAATGGAAATGGACCCAGGTATAACCTCCCTGCACAAATAGCAGAGAGTCCGATGATAATAAAAATGTGCCAGAATGTTAACGTCCCTACAAAACAAACCCAACGATAATATTAATGAAAGAGTGAACCGTATGTAACATTGCAACAGACATAATGAAACCTGATAAATTGTATAAGGGCAGCAGCCGTTGACCTTTGGCCCTGTATTCAGAATAAAAAGAGCCAAAGATCGTTACCCCAATGAAAAAGACACTGAAACACGTATGTAACATAGTAGCGATGGCGAGACATTGTAGCATCTGTGACCAGAGAGTTTGCGCTGGACTGCGCGAGTGTTGCGAGCGGTTCTCAGTCAGTCAGTCAGTCTGTGTAGTTGAGGGCTGTACTCTGTCAGTAGTCGTCGCGTGCAGTACGCTAATAGTCGTCATGCAGAGCGGTCGGTCAGTAGTAGCAGCCGAGTGCGGTTGTGTGATGTAGGCGGTCGGCAACACTGGTCAAGATGGTGAATAAGGTATACTGTTAATTGATATAATCGTTAGATAATGAGAAATTGTATTTATTGTAATTATTCTCCAACAAGTTCCCCAATAATAATTTTTATTTCAAAAGCATTTTTCAAACATTTAATCTTTTATTGAACTAAAGAGTTCGTTCCACTTCTTTGAAGAAAAATGTCACTAAAATCACAAAGAAAGAGAATATTATTATTTGCAATGCAGTTCCTCCAAGCGCTGCGCAACAACCAGAGCAGAAATGTGACATCCATTTATTCGGAGGTAAGACTTTTAATTCTGATTGTTTTGCACAGGGCCAAAGACCGATATTTCGGTTTAATTGAAGTTTCTTGTCACTGAACGGACTTTTGTAAATGTTGTGTGAAGACTTTATATTTGAGTCAGATTGCGAATTGCACATTTTTGTTGCCATTTTCAATACCTCTCATTGTGGGCGAGGTTACAATTAGCGCAATGTCCATTAGCATCCGTAAATAACATTGTCCATTATTTTAAATATTGCTGGGAGGTTACAACACACACACACACAAAACAAAAAACAAAAAAAAAACAAAAAATTGCATTTATATCCGCTCCTCAATTGTAGATACCCCTTACACAGCTGTGTGCAATGAATGAGTGCTGGCTGGTAATTAATTGCACTCCTTGGAGGGAAATGCCATAGGAAGTAGTCTTTAAAAAGTGAATGTTTTTCGTTAAGAGACAAAAGTTACTTTAGAAAAAAAGTAATAGTGGGGCTTTTGTTGTTGAACAAAATAAGTACAATGAACATACGTTATCAGATTTGCGCAATGCAGCGTCACACCACCTTTTGATTATAACACAATATACTATACATCGTCCCGAACCGTGACCAGAGTCGCGAGACGAGCAGAGCACGCCGCCGACGCCCGCTCAGTACAACCGTCCACCCGCTACTACTGTCGACCGACTACTACCTCTCCCGACTCGCGCTACAATATATATAACAACTGTTCCTGGCGACCCGGTGCGTGCAACTACTGTCGTCTGGCGCGGTCCAAGCGCCGACTAGCAGCGATAAAGAACTCTCTGGTCAGACAGAGATGCTGTCATGCCTCGCCATCGCTCTGGTAATGAATACATACGTGGTGCAGCGTGCGTACCACCGGAACACGCAGTGGCGGAGCCAAAGACTGTGTTGTCGAGGTCGAGTGCGAGTGGGAAGAGAGGCAGCGTCGGCACGGAGATGCAAGCGAGCGCGAGACGCACGGGGGCTGCGGCGTGGCGCGTTTGCGGTCGGCGCCTTTGGTGGCAACGGCCGGGACAAGCAGCGGTGTATGGTGTGGTGCGGGGCGGACAGGGGCGGCGGTGGACGGGGAGGAGGCGGCGCGACGACGGCATGGGGGCGAAAACGGGACGGGGGACGGCGGATGTTGAGAGGCGTCACGCGCGGACAGGACACAGACACAGAGACACACAGATTGGAAAGGGAGGGTGCGCGGTAGTAGTTGGGAATGTGCGTACCGTGCGGGATGGGAGTGGGCGAGGAACACGGTCGTGGCCCCTGTTTTGGGTGCGTGTGATGACGTCGGTGTGTTGTGGGAAGGGAAGGTGCTGTGGCGGCGGCGCGTAATGGGCGTAGGCCGAAAAGAGAAAGGAACGTGGGCAGTGTGTTGGCAAGCGTCGGTTCGACTGCGACGTTGATGGGCAGGGCAGGGCAAGGTTAATGGTGGTAGGAGTAGGCGTGTGGGCGCAAAAAATCTGCCGCTGCAGGCGGTGCCGTAACCGCCATGGCGGGAAGGAGAGAGGGCCAAAGAAAGAAAGAAAGAAAGAAGAAAACAAAAAAAAAAAAAGGAGGGGGGGGGGGCGAAAGTGGAGAGGCGGTGGTGTGAGAAGGGCGGGGGCGGAAGGAAGGCAGGAAGGACAAGAGGCGAGGCGACGGCTTGCTTTGTGTATCGGTCGGTCTCTGGCTATGCTTCGTTTTCTGCAGCAGGGTCGGTGCGCGGCGTGGCTCGCGGCAGTGGGAACGCCTGGTGGCTGGACGGCCAGCAATGCGGTTGGATGGGCGGCCACAGCACCGCACCTGTGCCCGAGGAGGAGACGCTGGCGGCGGGCCCTGAGGTGAGGCCGGCTCGGCTGGGGCTGTGGATGTGTAGGTGTGCGCCGCTGCTGCAACAACGAGTAAAACGCGAGAAGAAGGGATGGCGGTAGAGAGGAAAAAAAGAAAAAGGTCGTGTTGTGTTGATGCGCAGGCAGACGCGTACAGAGGGACGAGCCCGGTCTGCAGCAGGGTGTGGCCGTGCCGAGTGCAGAGCAGCGGCGGCTCGGTTCGGTTCGGCCCGGCCCGGCGGGCCGCGCTGTTGTCGCGGACGTGAGCGCCCCCTGGCGGGTGGCCGGAGGCGGCGCGGCGTGTTGGACGTGTGGCTGGTGGCAGTGCACAATTTGCGAGTGGCTGGCGGTGTGGTGTGGCGGTTGGCGCGTCGGGCGGCGGAGAGGTATGTGTTGCGGGCGCCCTTTGCTGCGCTGCGTCGTTGCGTGTGCCGTACAGGGCGGGCGCTTGTCGACTGTGTGGGCGGTGTGGCGAATTGGCGTGAAACGGCTGCCGAGAGGTGTGTGGTAGCGAGCCGGTCGGTGGTGTCAGTGCGAAGGGGAATGTGCGTGCGTTTGGCGGTTTCGGTGTGCTTTTTGCGGCGTGAGAGTGGGAATTAGTGGGGCCAGCTGTTGTGTTGGTTCCTTGTGTCTTGTGTCGCGTAGCTTGATGGCAACGTGGAAGGACGCCGGTTTCGTTTCGAGCCTTGCGTGTGGTTGTCGACGTTGACTGGTTGGCGTGTGCCGATGCACGTGCATGTGTGGGTCGCGAGTGCGTTTTTGGCTGGCTGTGTGTGTGTGTGTGTGTGTGTGTGTGTGTGTGTGTTTTGGGGGGGAAGGGGGAGGCGGTGGTGAAAGTGCAGTCGTTGCCACGGGCGTCGTCGGGTGGGGCTGGGGCTGTGCGTCGTGGCGGAAAGGTGGTAGGTTGCGGGAAGCGAGCCCGTCGTTGACGGTGTCGCGTGAGTTGTGAATCGAGTGGGGCGCGGGGCGCGGGACAGGAGCAGCGTGCCGCTGCGTCGTGGTCGTCAGCAGAGGCTGTGCGTGTGCTTGTCCTTTTTGTGGGCGGTTCGTGCGAGGCGTTTTTGTTTTGTGTTGCCCTAGTTGTTAGTTTATTTTGTTTGTGTTTGTTATTTTGAGACGACGACTGGTTGGTGGCGTGCGCGCGAAGTGGCGGTGTGCGCTTCCCGTGTCGTTTGTGTTGTTTGGTTTTTTTGTTTTTGTGTGTTTTTGTTTTTTTTTTTTTTTTTTTTTTTTTTTTTGCACTGGGCCCCGGTGGGTGGGTGCGTGTGTGTCGATTGCCGGCTGGCGAAAGGTGCGCCATCGGCGGGGTGGGTCGCCGGCACAAGTAGAGGCGGCGGCGTTGTTGCTGTTGTTGTGTGGTGTTTGTTTTGTTCGGCTGTGTCGGCGAGCTGTGTTGCGGTGCGTGTGAATGGTGGTGCAAAAGTGCTGGCGTTGGGGCTGCGACTGCGACGGCGACGGCGGCGAGCCGCGGGCGCGCCATTGATAGTGATGTTGTGAACAGCGGCTGTGTACGGTAGTGGTGTTGTTGTAGCACGACGTGCATCCGGGCCGGCGCGGAAAGCGCAGTTGCGGGCGGTTGCCCTTCGGTGCCAGCCATGTCGCGTGAGCGGCGGGTTGCTCTGGTGTCGACACGTGGTGCTCTGGGTTGTTGTGTGGTGCCCTTTGGCCGGTGGGGGTGGTTCGCGTGTGTCTCGTTCGCGCTCGGTGTCTGGTCGTGGTCGTGCTGCTCCCCCGTCTGTCGGCGGTTTCCGACGTCGTCTGTACGTTTTTGTTCGTTTGCGGCGTGCCTGCCGACGTCGTCCCGTCGCGACCTTTCAACCGAAAGTGTGGCGCCCGAAGGTGAACGAACGTAACCCTGACCTCGGCGCTTTACGCTGAGCCGAGCGAACCGAACCGAACCTAACCTGTGGTGTGGCGAGGTGTGCTCAGCCTGTGAGCCCCTAACGTCTACGTAAGGTAAGCTGTCCGGCTCACGCCTCACGTTTTTGAACGCTTTTTTAACCTACGTTTGACGCTTCTTAACCTAGCACTGACCCCTTAACCTAACGTGTAACCTAACCTAACCTAACCTAACCTAACCTAACCTAACCTAACCTAACCTAACCTCTGACGCCTGACGTGTTTGAATGCTTAACCTAAGTTTGACGCTTAACCTAACCCAAGTCCCCTTAACCTAACCCACGTCCACCTAACCTAACCTAACCTAACGTAGACGTGTAAACGTAATGTGTAACGCGTAACGTGTAAGGTCGGCTGTCGTGTGTGCTTGACGGCAGATTGGGTTGGTCTGTAGATTCGGATTGCGGTTTGCCTCGGTCGAGGGGTTGGGTCGGAAGCGGCGAGGGGCGGCGGCGCCTGTTGCGCAGGCGGCGTCCGTTTGCGGCGGGCAATTGTTGAGAAACGGCTGTGAATGTTGGCGGGCGAGAGGAGGAGGACGGCGCGCGATGTGGCCCGACGGCTGCGGGCCGATCGGGAAACGGCGGGAGGGCGACGGAAGGCGATGGGGCGGCGGAGGCGCGTTTGCACGGCCGTCATCGCCGCACGCCTCGGCTTGTGTGGCTGTGGCGCCGGCCGCGCTGGCCGGGCTGCCGCGGCGACGGTGTGGGAGTTTTGCCGAAGGTTTGGCCATTGTGGCGGGTCGTCGGCTGGGGCTGTGGGGGCGGCATTTGGGCGGGGGCGGCGATTCTCGGCGGGCCGACCCAGGCTGTAGCGCGCGGTAGCTGCAGTTTGGCCGTGGTTTGCGGCGCTGCCGTGGCGACTGGTTGGCGACTGTGGTGTGGCTGTGTGTAGCCCCATCCTCGGTGGTTTGAAAGGCGCGGGCGGTTGTGGCGCAGGTTTGGGGCTGCTCCGCACAGGCTGTCGGACGTTGGGCGGTAGCAAGCGCGGGAGGCGCGGCGCGGCGGCGCGCAGAGTGGCGGCCGCTCTCTCGGCCGTCCGCGCCCGCCCGCGACACTGGCTGGGCCTTGTGATTCTCTGCTCTGCTGCTGTGCTGTGCTTGCGTGCCTGCCTGCCGTCCCGCTCGCTCTCGCTGTGTGTTACGCGCGTCGTCGAAATGGCAGATCAGGCGGCTACGAACGAGACTGCTGCGGCACCCGCCGCCACCGGCACTACGAAGAAGGCCAAGTCTGCGTCGTCTGCGAAGAAGCCGCGCGCCAAGCCTGCGCACCCGCGCACCTCTGAGATGGTGACGGCCGCCATCAAGAGTCTGAAGGAGCGCGGCGGGTCGTCGCTGCAGGCGATCAAGAAGTACATAGCCGCGCACTACAAGCTGGACGCGGAGAAGCTGGCGCCGTTTATCAAGAAGTACCTCAAGTCGGCCGTCGTGGCGGGCGAGCTGGTGCAGACGAAGGGGAAGGGCGCGTCCGGCTCGTTCAAGCTTGCCGGCGCCGGCGGCGGGGGGGCGGCCGAGGGCGGCAAGGCTCGTGCTGGCGGTGCCAAGAAGAAGCGCGCCGCTCCGGCCAGCAAGGAGAAGAAGGGCGCCCGTGCGGCCGGCGCAAAGAAGGCTGGTGGCGTGAAGGCGGCGACCGGTCGGAAGGCGGGCGCCGCCAAGAAGGCGTCTGCGGCGTCGGCCGCGCCCGCGGGTGCGAAGAAGGCGGCTGCGGCCAAGCCGGCCAAGGCCAAGTCGCCGTCGAAGGCGAAGAAGGCCGCCAAGGTTCCGACGAAGAAGCCGAAGGCGCCGCGCCCGAAGAAGGCGACGACGCCGTCTAAGGCGAAGGCTTCGCCCAAGAAGAAGAAGTAGAGTAGAGGAGAAAGAGATGGGAGAAAGGAAGGGTTTGGCGCTTGACTCCGTCGTCCCCACCCCCCGTCGTCGTCTAGTGGCGCGCAAGAGACGCGCGGCCCAAAACGGCCCTTCTCAGGGCCATCAAAGCACGTCGGGGAAGGTTTTGATTGTCGTGTTGCGTTTGGTGTGGGTGTCTGTCTGGCGTTTCTGTATGCCCGTGGGGATGCTGTTTGCGTGCCGTGGTGGTTGGATTGCGGGGGTCGGTGGCGGGTGTGGGCGGCGGTAGCGGTAAGCGGTGTTGTTGTTGTTGTCGTGGTTGATTGTCGCCGTGTTTGTGGCGGCGGCCGACGGTTGGTTTTTCTGTCACGTTGTTTTGTTTGAATACGTTGGTTGGCTTGCCTGCGTTCGTTCGTCTCGGATGTCTGTCTTGTCGAGTCGTGTCTGGTCTTTGTTTTGTTTTGTTCCTTTGTGTGTGTGTGTGTGTGTGTTATGTTTTGCAACGGGGGGCACGTTGAGATGTGGAAGGAGTCGGCGGGGATTTCGGTGGCGCGTAGAGCGAGCGAGCGCGCGCGCCTGCCTGGCCGTTGGCCGTCGGAGTGGAGTGCGGGTTTTTTTTGTTTTCGAAACGAAAGCGGCGGCCGGCCAGCCACCCGTGCGGTGTGACGTCGGCCGTTGGGTATTGTGCGCTTTGAGCGCCGGGGAGGGATGATGTGTGATTGTTGCGCGCTGCTAGCAGGCAGGCAGAGTGAGCGGGTGTGGCGGACGGACGGGAAGTGGTGGTTTTTTTTTGTTTTTGGGTTGCGGGGCGAGAGGCAGGCGACCGACAAAGTTTGCTCGCGACGGAGAGATGTTAGTGGCCCTGAAAAGGGCCGTTTTTGTTTGTGCGGTGCGGTGCGGTGCGGTGCCGCGGCGCGGTTTAGGCGCGCTCGCCGCGGATGCGGCGCGCGAGCTGGATGTCCTTGGGCATGATGGTGACGCGCTTGGCGTGGATTGCGCACAGGTTGGTGTCTTCGAAGAGGCCGACGAGGTAGGCCTCGCTGGCCTCCTGCAGGGCCATGACTGCGGAGCTCTGGAAGCGCAGGTCGGTCTTGAAGTCCTGGGCGATCTCGCGCACTAGGCGCTGGAATGGCAGCTTGCGGATGAGCAGCTCTGTGCTCTTCTGGTAGCGCCTGATTTCTCGCAGGGCGACGGTGCCCGGCCTGTAGCGGTGGGGCTTCTTGACGCCTCCGGTGGCGGGCGCGCTCTTCCTCGCCGCCTTGGTGGCGAGCTGTTTGCGCGGCGCCTTTCCGCCGGTGGACTTGCGGGCCGTTTGCTTTGTGCGGGCCATGGCGGTAGCGGTAGCGGTAGCGGAGCGGCGTGCGTGGAGGTTAGGTGCGGCGCGGCGTCCGGTGCTGCCTTGACAACGGGCCCGCGCGCCTCCGTGCTGCGCTTATATGCCCTCGGTTGCGCGTGGTGGGGGGAGGGCGGGCCAGAGTCTATATAGGGGGGCGGCGGGCGCGCTGGGCGCAGACCGTAGCCGACTCGCCAGCCGCTGCAGCTGCTGTTTGTGCACGTTTTGCTTTGCCCGAGGAAGGAAGGATGACAGGCCGCGGCAAGGGAGGAAAGGGGCTCGGCAAGGGTGGCGCCAAGCGGCACCGCAAGGTGTTGCGCGACAACATCCAGGGCATCACGAAGCCCGCCATCCGCCGCCTGGCTCGCAGGGGCGGCGTGAAGCGCATCTCTGGTCTGATCTACGAGGAGACCCGCGGGGTGCTGAAGGTGTTCCTGGAGAACGTGATCCGCGACGCGGTGACGTACACTGAGCACGCCAAGCGCAAGACTGTGACGGCCATGGACGTGGTGTACGCCCTGAAGAGGCAGGGGCGCACCCTGTACGGTTTCGGCGGTTAGGCTGCGTCGCAGCGGGCGCTGGCCTTCCCGCGGCCGTGCTTGTGGGTGGGAGAGACTAGAAAACGGCCCTTTTCAGGGCCACCACACTGTTCGGAAGTTGAAAAGTGCGAAAGAGTCTGTGTTGTTGTTGCTGCGTGTGTGCGCTGTGTTGTTTGTTTGTTTCTTTCTTTCTTTCCGTTTGAGCGACGTGATGTGACTGGGAGGGGAGAAGGAAAGGAAACGTGTCATGTGGCTGGCTGTGTGTGGAGCTGCTTCGTTTGTGTGTTTGTTATTGTGTGTCTTTGTATCGATCGCGACGGAGATGGCGGGCTGTGTGTTGTTGTGCGAGAGGCGGTGATTATTTGCTTGCGTGGTTTGGCTCTGTGTGTTTGTTTGCGGCGGCGGCGTTGGGGTTTCCGAGGCAAGGCGTGTGGGCATAGGCGGCCGGATCAGCTGTTTCGTTCGTGTCGACGGCCGTTGCGCGCGGGAGTGGAGGGCGGTGTGTCGACACGCCTCCCTTTAACAATGGTCATTATTGCTGCCGTTGTCGGTTTGGAAGGCGACTGCGACCGTGCAAAATGTGTGTGTGTGTGTGTGTGTTTTGGGCCACACGGGCTGTGTGGACGACAAGATGGCGGACGTGCGCCGGCGGCGGCTGTGCTGTGACGGTGCAAAGTTAAAACAAAACAAGGTGCGGCGAGGACGACTGAAATTTTGCTTTGGACGTAGGTTTGTGTGGTGGCCCTGAAAAGGGCCGATTGTTGTGGGCCGAGCCGGCAAAGCGCGTTGCGTGCAGGGGAGCACGCGGCGGCTGCGATTGCCTGGCCTCCTTTAGGCCTTCTTCTCGGTCTTCTTTGGCAGCAGGACGGCCTGGATGTTGGGCAGGACACCACCCTGTGCGATGGTGACGCCCGACAGGAGCTTGTTGAGCTCCTCGTCGTTGCGGATGGCAAGCTGCAGGTGGCGCGGGATGATGCGCGTCTTCTTGTTGTCGCGGGCCGCGTTTCCGGCCAGCTCGAGCACCTCAGCCGCGAGGTACTCCATGACGGCGGCGAGGTAGACGGGCGCCCCGGCGCCGACGCGCTCTGCGTAGTTTCCCTTGCGCAGGAGGCGGTGGATTCTGCCGACCGGGAACTGGAGCCCAGCCCTGCTTGAGCGGGACTTTGACTTGCCCTTGACTTTGCCTCCCTTTCCGCGTCCGGACATGGCGATGGGCTAGCGACGGTGCACACGAAACGGAAACGAAAACGACCGGTGCGAGCGGCAGCGAGTCGAGCAGCGGAGTGCGTGCCGGCGCAGCCGCGCGCTCGCACCTTTTGTACCCTGGCCTTCAGGGTGACTAGTGGTGAAGTTTTTGTCCTTGGACATTTACTTCGAATTGGGAATGTGTGATTGTTGTGTTGTGTCTTTACTTTTGCGGTATGTCTTGTGTGTTTATGTGCGTATTTGCTACTTAACTTGTACTGCCTGATCTATGGCGGTTTTTGGGTGATGATGTTGGCGAGTTGATGGGGGCTGAGAGAGGGTGATGTGATGGTGGGCGAGTGTGTGTTCAGTCAAAGAATATTGACCTGGGAGTTTTGTGACGCTTGATGGTGGGGTCATATTGACCCAGTGAATTGATGAGGGGGTTTGTTGACCTGCTGGCTGTTTCGTAGAACGCTTTAGCCAGGTCAGCAAAGCGCTGTTGTAGTCGAATTACGTCCGCAGACGCGTGTAGGTCGTCTGTGGGGAATCGGGAGGGGAGGTGTAAGGCTCGTTTGAGGGCCCTATTTTGAACCCTTTGGAGTTTGAGTACGTGCGTCTTGGCCGCATAGCCCCATACTGGGCACGCGTATTCCATTATGGGGCGTATGAGGGTGCAGTAGACGCGTACTCCTAGGTCTGCTGTTAGCGCACTACTGGTATTAAGGACTGGGTATAGTACGCTCAAGCGAGCGCTGGCTCGGCGGCGCAGGTCATCGATGTGCGCCTGCCATGTCAGCCTCTTATCTAAGGTCACCCCTAGATATTTTGCGGTGTTTCGCCAAGGGAGTTCTTGGCCGTTTAATCTTAGATTTAAGGGTGGTCGCCTGCGTGGTCCTCGCGGTCCTAATCGGCGCGTAATCACAATTGCCTGCGTTTTCCCGCTGTTTATTGTGATGCGCCACCTTTTGGACCATTCCTCTGTGGCGTTGAGAACTCTTTGGAGGCGTCTTGTGACCAGATCCCTGTTTGGGTTGCGGGTGAAAAATGCTGTATCATCTGCATATTGTGCAGTGTGCACCAGGGGTGAGGTGGGTGTGTCTGCCGTGTACAGGCTGTACAGGACAGGCCCTAGCACCGATCCCTGGGGCACCCCTGCACGTATGCGTCTTTTTGTTGACAGGGAGTTGTCAACCCTGACGGAAAATGTCCTATTCGAGAGATAGCTTTTCAGCAGCTTTACTATCGTCCCGGGGAAGCCTTGTGTGTATAGTTTGTACAATAACCCATTGTGCCATACGGAATCGAAGGCCTTGGCTACATCAAGTAGCACTATCCCACAGTAGCTTCTGCGGTTGAAGGCCTCGGTGGCTGCTTCAACAACTCTCATGATCTGTTGGGGGGCGGAGTGTTTCTGCCTGAATCCAAACTGGAAATCAGGCAGAACTTGCTCTCTGGAGATGTGTTGCTCAATAGGTGTGATTAGGAGGCGCTCGTAGATTTTACTGAGAGTGGGCAGAAGACTAATCGGTCTGTAGTGCTGCGGGAATAATGGGTCCTTACCGGGTTTAGCTATCGCGACCACCTCCGCGTGTTTCCAGCACGCTGGAAACTCGCGGGATCGAGTAATCTCGTTGAAGACGTTCGCGATGTGTGTGATTGCCAGTGGCGGGAGGTTCTTAACTAACTGGTTTGTGAGCCGGTCGTGGCCTGGGGCCTTTTTGTTGGGCAGGGACCTAATGACTTTTGCCACGTCTTCTGGGGCGAAAAGTGGAGTGTGTTCATTCTCGTCGTCTTCAGCTGCAAGGAATACTGCAAGCTGCTGACGGACTATGATTTCATGGTCCTCGTCCTGCGCCTCTGCTGGTTGAAACTGTTGTTCGAACGAGTCGGCGAGCGCGTTGGCCTTGTCGACAGGGCTGAAGACAAGGCTTCCACGCTCGCCGTGCAGAGGTGGCATACGCGCGCGTGTACGTGTGAATTGCTTGGTAGCTTGCCATAGGCTGTTGTCGTCTACTTTGAGGGCTGATAGGCGGGCAGACCATTGCTGGTTGCGGTGCTCATTGAGTGCTACTTTCAACTCTCTCTGTAGACGGTTGAGCAGCCTCCTAGTTGCCGGATTTCTTGTTATTTTCCATTCTTTTGCGACCCTGTTTTTGTGCCTAATTTGCGCAAGCAGGTGCTCCGGGAGTTGTATTTGAGGAGGAGGGCCTTCCCGCTGCCGGGGTGTGGCCTCCTCAGCAGCCTGCAGGATCGTGTTGGTAAGGTCTTTAAGCGCCTGTTCTGCAGTATCTGCAGTTGGAGGCGGGGCGCGAGCTATTTCAGAAGCGACATTTACCTGAAAGTGCTCCCAGTTCGTGTGCTTATACGACACCTGGTGTTGTGGGAGAGCTACCCTTTCTCCCACGTCGACCTCGATTATAACTGGGTTGTGATAGGAGGACATTCTATTTATTGTTCTCGCAGTCACGAAGCCTGTTATTCTCCTTGTGAGAGCTATGTCAAGGACGTCTGGCCGGCCTCCGTTTTTAGGGAAGTGTGTCGGCTCTTCTGGGCCCCAGACGTCGAACTGGTGGTCTCGCGCGAGTCGCTGCAGTTGACGACCGGCTCTGGTCGTGAGTCTAGAATGCCAGTCTGCGTGTTTTGCATTGAGGTCTCCTCCTATTAGGAGCTTGCCTCTGATTTGTGCTAGTGCGGGAATGTCGTCCTCATCTAAGGTTGGGGTCGGTTGGCGGTAAGCTGCAACGACTGTGAGGGGGCCTGTAACTGTGGCTATTTCCACAGCTACCGTTTCTAACGAGCGGGTAGCTGGGGGGAATATCTGGTGATGGGGGATCCCTCTCTTTACGTATATGGCCACCCCGCCTCCTGCGGTTGGCCTGTCTCGTCTGTAACTGTTATAGTTTGGGACTGCCGCTTTTACTCCCGGTTTTAGGTGTGTTTCTGACATCATGCAAACGTCGATATTAAGCTCCTTCATGAGCTCTCGGAACTCCATGACTTGGTTGAAGATGCCGTCTGCGTTAAAGACGCACATTTTCAGACCTTGGATATGGGGGCGTCTATCCATGTTTGGCTGTTGTTGTTGCTTGGGAAGTCGCTGAGGGATGCGACTGCTTAACTGCTGCTTGTAGGGCGGCGAGGATCTGTGCATTTTGCTGCTGAATCTCCCGCATCATCTGCGCGAGAAGATTCAGAGTTTGGGACATGACTCCCAGCACAGGATCGTCTGTGGAGGGCGAGGGCGCAGCTTCGCTCAGACTTTGAGTGACAGGATGTCTGCCAGCGGTCTGACGGTCCGCGCCCTCTGCCCGCCGCAGACTGGTCTTTGGGGCAGGGGTTAGGACTTCCCTAGGGCATTCTCCGTCGTCAGGGATCTGGTCAAGGAGAGGAGTGTCCTGGGTTGTTTCCGGGGAGCGTCGGCCGCAAGATTCCGGTCCCATCTCGGCCGGCAGAGGGGCGCTACTGCGCGCCTCAGTGTCGGCCGCGATGTTTGCGAACGTCGCGGCGGCCGTCACCTCACGCGATTTGCCTCTGTAGGGCGGCCTATCTCGTCTTGTGATTTCAGGTCGGTTTGGGGGTTTAGCTTGGGGTTTGTTTGGGGGTGCATTCGAGCCTCGCCAGCGTTGGGCGTAGTTCTTATGAACCCTGCATCCCAGGTAGCTGGCGGTGTGCCCTTCGCCGCATAGCGCACACTTTATTCTTGGGTCTTCTATTTTAATTTGACAGGTCCTGGAGTCGTGTCCCTCCGCACACTTCCTGCATCGTACGGGCATGTCGCAGTGTGAGGCCACGTGTCCCAGTCCCTGGCACCTAAAGCATTGTTGAGACCGATTTTTCTTTTTTAGCAACTCGGTGGTTATGGGTATCTGCAGGACACTCCTCATAGGCTTTTTGTTTATCGGTATGTCTGGCATTACGGCGAGGTAGAGGGGCCACTTGTTATTTGAGCCGGGTGGTTTCATTTGTGTGACTGTCTTAACATCGAAATTTTGGCGGATCAGGTCTTCCTTTATCGCTGAGGGCGACAGTTTGCGCGGTAGGTCGCGGATAACTATATTTAGGTTCCTGATCCTTTCGGTCGGGAAAGTGTAGTGCGGTATTTTCTTATCTCTCAGGAGTTGTTTTACCGCCATGTATTCATCCATGGAGTGGAGGGTGAGCTTTATTTTATCGCCCCCTGCCGGTTTGGCTTTGAATCTATCACCTACTGAGCTCTTCACTAGATCATAGAGCTCCTTGTAATCCTTGTCAAATTCAGCGACGATTGGGGGGAGGTATGCTCGTTTCTGCGAGTCCACTGGTTGTTGGGGTGGCGCTTCATTGGTCGTGGGATCGTCGTCTATGGCGGAAAAACGGTTAGATGTTGGTGCAGCCTCCGTGGCCGGCGGGGGTGTGGGTTGGCGGATGGTTTTTCTGGCTAGTTGGAAGCCGTCACCTTCACCGCTAGTAGCGGTTTCCCCTATCTCGTTTTCCTGCTCCTGCCTGGACTCATCGATAACCAGAGGGCTATCTGATTCGGAATCGTGTTCCTTTTGTTTGTTCTCAGCTTCCGGAGATTGGCTGGAAGCTTTGAGTCGCTTTACGAGGTTTTTACGCCTGCCTCGGTTCTTTTTCTGGGTCCTGGAAAGTTTAACTTTAGGGGACGGTGGGAGGGTGGATTTGAGGTTGGGAGTGGTTTTGCGGGTAGGTTTGGGTTGGGCTTTGGAAGAGGGTTTCGGGAGAATTTTTACTGGGAGACGATTCCCTTTTTCACGCCTGCGGGACGCAAGATAAGGGAGGAGGTTATTCTGTGCGTTTTCTAGTAGTAGTCTGTCAACGTCTGGATTTGGGGAATTAGTGGCGCTGCTCATACTGACAATGAAAGACGTAGTGCTGGTTTGTTGTTTGACGGCGTTAGGCGCCCTATTGATCTCGTTGGGGGCGGAAGTGGAAGCAAAGTCGAGGGCTGCCTTGGGTGCCGGCGCAGCCGGGGTGGGGGTGCTTTATGGGCTCGGGTGCGGCGGCCGGTTGCGCGCGCGCCCCATTGGTCGGCGGCCGCAACAGGGCGAGCTGGTAAAGGTGCGGCGGCGGCTGGCGGCGGGTGCCACTGTGTGGGGAGACGCTGACTAGAGCGGAGCGCTTGCTACTGGTGTTGCTGCTGCCGTACGTTGGTTCGAGATGCCGCCCAAGACTAGCGGGAAGGCCGCCAAGAAGGCTGGCAAGGCGCAGAAGAACATTTCGAAGGGCGACAAGAAGAAGAAGCGCAAGAGGAAGGAGAGCTATGCCATCTACATCTACAAGGTGCTGAAGCAGGTGCACCCTGACACGGGCATCTCGTCGAAGGCGATGAGCATCATGAACAGCTTCGTGAACGACATTTTCGAGCGCATTGCGGCCGAGGCTTCTCGCCTGGCGCACTACAACAAGCGCTCGACCATCACGTCCCGCGAGATCCAGACCGCTGTGCGGCTGTTGCTGCCTGGCGAGCTGGCCAAGCACGCCGTGAGCGAGGGCACGAAGGCGGTGACCAAGTACACGAGCTCCAAGTAAGGAGGTGGCTCTGGAATGGAAGGAAGGATGGAGAAGGCTCCTCCGTTGCGAGAGCGGCAAAACGGCCCTTTTCAGGGCCACCAACTTGCCTTTTGCGGGAAGGGCGGAATTGTTGTTGTTGTTTGTGTGTGTGGACGGCTGTGATGTATGTGTGCATTTTGATTGTGGGTGGGGGGGCGCGTCAAAGCGTGTTGCGCGGGGTACGGCCACGAGGTTGGTCGCCGTGGCGTGGAATGGTGGCACGCCTCGTTGGCGTGGTTTTTGACCCATTGGTGTTGTTGGGGTGTGTGTGTGTGTTACCCGTCTGCGAGGGGGGACAGTGCGATCGGCGACTTTTGTGTCACCGTAACGACGGCCGTTTGCGGGTTTGTTTTTTTGCACATCATACATGGCGAGGGTGAAATGTGAAATGTTTTTGTTTGGTTTTTGTTTTGTTTTTTTGCCGCCCACTATTCCCTTTGCTGTACGCCGAGTTTGACAATGGTGCGACGTAACTGCAGCGTGGAGGTGTGTGAGTGACGTTGAAATGAACGTGCCATTAAGACGCATTGTTGTTGTATTGTACTGTACGTGTACGGCGACACGCACGATGATGTACCATTCGACTCTGATGTTTGATAGCCGTGTCTGACTGATTGCGTACGACGCACGCACACCGATGTCGTCATTCAAGATGCACGCTAGACGACGACGGCGGCGGCGGCGGTGGTCGTTTGTTTGGCGAATGTCTGTACACGTGTTTGTCTGTGTCCATCCGGTATGTATTTGTTTGTTTGAAAGTGTTTTGTGTGTCGGTGACGTGGTCCGATCCGTCGCCCCCTGAGTAACTGTCGATCGGCGCGATAGACCGGCGTCACGCAACTGAACCGAAGTCTTGGGCACACCCGTCATACTGTTGTACACCGTCGCGCTGAGAACGGTAACGAAAGGTTGACGTTGATCGGTCGAATGTCTGGGCAGAACGTGAGGAATGAGGCAAGAGTGCAAGGAGGGGGGGCAAAAGAGAGAGGAAGGGAAAAAGGGGAGAAACGCATTCGTAGAGCAACGGAACGTTCCCGTGTCGGAGGCGTATTGGAGCCGCACTGAAATGCGTTTAACGGCGGCGCGGCTGCAAGTGTCTGCCGTGGTGAACGTTACCTTTGACGGCTGCATTGGGCTTTGCCTTTGCTTTCGCTTTCGCTTTCGCGTTCGCTTTCGCTTTCCCGGATGTACGTAACGTTTGTTGATATGGTTCTGAGGAAGAGTGTATGACAGTGCCGTGCCGTCCATGTTCGTGTGCCCTCCCATTGTGTGTATGCTATTGTCTGTGTACTTGAATGATGTATGTAGGTGTTAGTGGACATGTTTTACCAGTGGGGGGAAATGGATCGTCGATAGTTGCCGTCACTCTGTCACGGTCGAGATGACGCACCCTCCGTACAGAAAGGTGTCGAGAAAGTGAGTGTGTGTGTGCGTCCGTGAATTGGCAGCGTTTGGAGGTGGGCGTGCCCTGCATGTGGCCCGGAAAAGGCTGTTCGTTAGGCGGTAGTGTTGTGTGGACAGGGGAGGGGCATGCGTAACGCTGCTGGCATGGCATTTCGGGAGATGGGAGGGGGCAAACGAGGAAACGAGGAGCGGCGGCCAAAGACGGGACGGGGAGGGGCGCGGTGTGGGTGGCTTGCGCCTGTGCTCGGCGTTGTGGTTTGTGCAAAAGAGGAGGAGAAAAACAATGTGAGTTGCCAGGGAGGGGAGCGGTGTTGTGTTGTGGTTGTCGTGGTGTAGCCGCAGACGCGGCTGTCAGTGAACGTGGCGAGACGGACGGATGCGCGGAGGGGCGGGGGCGGCGCATTTCGCCGGTGCCGTGCCGTGCCGTGCCTGAAAGCCGCGTGGTCGCTGTGTTGTTGGTGGCGTGGGGGCGAGGAGAGTACCGTACGGGTGTGCTTGTGCGCCGGAAATGGCACACTGCGCCCGCCCGTCTTGGAGGCTGATGGCTGTGGTGTGGAAATGGGGCGCGGTGATGTTGAAGCACAGAAAAGAAACCAAGAAAACGGAAGGCGTGATGCGGCGGTGGTGGTGAGAGCGGGAAAAACAAAACAAAAGAAAAAAAACAACAAAAAAAAAGAAGGAAAAACAACAAGAAACAAAAAAGAAAACAAAAAGTCTATCAATATTAAAATGTAAATGGAAATGGACCCAGGTATAACCTCCCTGCACAAATAGCAGAGAGTCCGATGATAATAAAAATGTGCCAGAATGTTAACGTCCCTACAAAACAAACCCAACGATAATATTAATGAAAGAGTGAACCGTATGTAACATTGCAACAGACATAATGAAACCTGATAAATTGTATAAGGGCAGCAGCCGTTGACCTTTGGCCCTGTATTCAGAATAAAAAGAGCCAAAGATCGTTACCCCAATGAAAAAGACACTGAAACACGTATGTAACATAGTAGCGATGGCGAGACATTGTAGCATCTGTGACCAGAGAGTTTGCGCTGGACTGCGCGAGTGTTGCGAGCGGTTCTCAGTCAGTCAGTCAGTCTGTGTAGTTGAGGGCTGTACTCTGTCAGTAGTCGTCGCGTGCAGTACGCTAATAGTCGTCATGCAGAGCGGTCGGTCAGTAGTAGCAGCCGAGTGCGGTTGTGTGATGTAGGCGGTCGGCAACACTGGTCAAGATGGTGAATAAGGTATACTGTTAATTGATATAATCGTTAGATAATGAGAAATTGTATTTATTGTAATTATTCTCCAACAAGTTCCCCAATAATAATTTTTATTTCAAAAGCATTTTTCAAACATTTAATCTTTTATTGAACTAAAGAGTTCGTTCCACTTCTTTGAAGAAAAATGTCACTAAAATCACAAAGAAAGAGAATATTATTATTTGCAATGCAGTTCCTCCAAGCGCTGCGCAACAACCAGAGCAGAAATGTGACATCCATTTATTCGGAGGTAAGACTTTTAATTCTGATTGTTTTGCACAGGGCCAAAGACCGATATTTCGGTTTAATTGAAGTTTCTTGTCACTGAACGGACTTTTGTAAATGTTGTGTGAAGACTTTATATTTGAGTCAGATTGCGAATTGCACATTTTTGTTGCCATTTTCAATACCTCTCATTGTGGGCGAGGTTACAATTAGCGCAATGTCCATTAGCATCCGTAAATAACATTGTCCATTATTTTAAATATTGCTGGGAGGTTACAACACACACACACACAAAACAAAAAACAAAAAAAAACAAAAAATTGCATTTATATCCGCTCCTCAATTGTAGATACCCCTTACACAGCTGTGTGCAATGAATGAGTGCTGGCTGGTAATTAATTGCACTCCTTGGAGGGAAATGCCATAGGAAGTAGTCTTTAAAAAGTGAATGTTTTTCGTTAAGAGACAAAAGTTACTTTAGAAAAAAAGTAATAGTGGGGCTTTTGTTGTTGAACAAAATAAGTACAATGAACATACGTTATCAGATTTGCGCAATGCAGCGTCACACCACCTTTTGATTATAACACAATATACTATACATCGTCCCGAACCGTGACCAGAGTCGCGAGACGAGCAGAGCACGCCGCCGACGCCCGCTCAGTACAACCGTCCACCCGCTACTACTGTCGACCGACTACTACCTCTCCCGACTCGCGCTACAATATATATAACAACTGTTCCTGGCGACCCGGTGCGTGCAACTACTGTCGTCTGGCGCGGTCCAAGCGCCGACTAGCAGCGATAAAGAACTCTCTGGTCAGACAGAGATGCTGTCATGCCTCGCCATCGCTCTGGTAATGAATACATACGTGGTGCAGCGTGCGTACCACCGGAACACGCAGTGGCGGAGCCAAAGACTGTGTTGTCGAGGTCGAGTGCGAGTGGGAAGAGAGGCAGCGTCGGCACGGAGATGCAAGCGAGCGCGAGACGCACGGGGGCTGCGGCGTGGCGCGTTTGCGGTCGGCGCCTTTGGTGGCAACGGCCGGGACAAGCAGCGGTGTATGGTGTGGTGCGGGGCGGACAGGGGCGGCGGTGGACGGGGAGGAGGCGGCGCGACGACGGCATGGGGGCGAAAACGGGACGGGGGACGGCGGATGTTGAGAGGCGTCACGCGCGGACAGGACACAGACACAGAGACACACAGATTGGAAAGGGAGGGTGCGCGGTAGTAGTTGGGAATGTGCGTACCGTGCGGGATGGGAGTGGGCGAGGAACACGGTCGTGGCCCCTGTTTTGGGTGCGTATGATGACGTCGGTGTGTTGTGGGAAGGGAAGGTGCTGTGGCGGCGGCGCGTAATGGGCGTAGGCCGAAAAGAGAAAGGAACGTGGGCAGTGTGTTGGCAAGCGTCGGTTCGACTGCGACGTTGATGGGCAGGGCAGGGCAAGGTTAATGGTGGTAGGAGTAGGCGTGTGGGCGCAAAAAATCTGCCGCTGCAGGCGGTGCCGTAACCGCCATGGCGGGAAGGAGAGAGGGCCAAAGAAAGAAAGAAAGAAAGAAGAAAACAAAAAAAAAAAAAGGAGGGGGGGGGGGGCGAAAGTGGAGAGGCGGTGGTGTGAGAAGGGCGGGGGCGGAAGGAAGGCAGGAAGGACAAGAGGCGAGGCGACGGCTTGCTTTGTGTATCGGTCGGTCTCTGGCTATGCTTCGTTTTCTGCAGCAGGGTCGGTGCGCGGCGTGGCTCGCGGCAGTGGGAACGCCTGGTGGCTGGACGGCCAGCAATGCGGTTGGATGGGCGGCCACAGCACCGCACCTGTGCCCGAGGAGGAGACGCTGGCGGCGGGCCCTGAGGTGAGGCCGGCTCGGCTGGGGCTGTGGATGTGTAGGTGTGCGCCGCTGCTGCAACAACGAGTAAAACGCGAGAAGAAGGGATGGCGGTAGAGAGGAAAAAAAGAAAAAGGTCGTGTTGTGTTGATGCGCAGGCAGACGCGTACAGAGGGACGAGCCCGGTCTGCAGCAGGGTGTGGCCGTGCCGAGTGCAGAGCAGCGGCGGCTCGGTTCGGTTCGGCCCGGCCCGGCGGGCCGCGCTGTTGTCGCGGACGTGAGCGCCCCCTGGCGGGTGGCCGGAGGCGGCGCGGCGTGTTGGACGTGTGGCTGGTGGCAGTGCACAATTTGCGAGTGGCTGGCGGTGTGGTGTGGCGGTTGGCGCGTCGGGCGGCGGAGAGGTATGTGTTGCGGGCGCCCTTTGCTGCGCTGCGTCGTTGCGTGTGCCGTACAGGGCGGGCGCTTGTCGACTGTGTGGGCGGTGTGGCGAATTGGCGTGAAACGGCTGCCGAGAGGTGTGTGGTAGCGAGCCGGTCGGTGGTGTCAGTGCGAAGGGGAATGTGCGTGCGTTTGGCGGTTTCGGTGTGCTTTTTGCGGCGTGAGAGTGGGAATTAGTGGGGCCGGCTGTTGTGTTGGTTCCTTGTGTCTTGTGTCGCGTAGCTTGATGGCAACGTGGAAGGACGCCGGTTTCGTTTCGAGCCTTGCGTGTGGTTGTCGACGTTGACTGGTTGGCGTGTGCCGATGCACGTGCATGTGTGGGTCGCGAGTGCGTTTTTGGCTGGCTGTGTGTGTGTGTGTGTGTGTGTGTGTGTGTGTGTGTTTTGGGGGGGAAGGGGGAGGCGGTGGTGAAAGTGCAGTCGTTGCCACGGGCGTCGTCGGGTGGGGCTGGGGCTGTGCGTCGTGGCGGAAAGGTGGTAGGTTGCGGGAAGCGAGCCCGTCGTTGACGGTGTCGCGTGAGTTGTGAATCGAGTGGGGCGCGGGGCGCGGGACAGGAGCAGCGTGCCGCTGCGTCGTGGTCGTCAGCAGAGGCTGTGCGTGTGCTTGTCCTTTTTGTGGGCGGTTCGTGCGAGGCGTTTTTGTTTTGTGTTGCCCTAGTTGTTAGTTTATTTTGTTTGTGTTTGTTATTTTGAGACGACGACTGGTTGGTGGCGTGCGCGCGAAGTGGCGGTGTGCGCTTCCCGTGTCGTTTGTGTTGTTTGGTTTTTTTGTTTTTGTGTGTTTTTGTTTTTTTTTTTTTTTTTTTTTTTTTTTTTTGCACTGGGCCCCGGTGGGTGGGTGCGTGTGTGTCGATTGCCGGCTGGCGAAAGGTGCGCCATCGGCGGGGTGGGTCGCCGGCACAAGTAGAGGCGGCGGCGTTGTTGCTGTTGTTGTGTGGTGTTTGTTTTGTTCGGCTGTGTCGGCGAGCTGTGTTGCGGTGCGTGTGAATGGTGGTGCAAAAGTGCTGGCGTTGGGGCTGCGACTGCGACGGCGACGGCGGCGAGCCGCGGGCGCGCCATTGATAGTGATGTTGTGAACAGCGGCTGTGTACGGTAGTGGTGTTGTTGTAGCACGACGTGCATCCGGGCCGGCGCGGAAAGCGCAGTTGCGGGCGGTTGCCCTTCGGTGCCAGCCATGTCGCGTGAGCGGCGGGTTGCTCTGGTGTCGACACGTGGTGCTCTGGGTTGTTGTGTGGTGCCCTTTGGCCGGTGGGGGTGGTTCGCGTGTGTCTCGTTCGCGCTCGGTGTCTGGTCGTGGTCGTGCTGCTCCCCCGTCTGTCGGCGGTTTCCGACGTCGTCTGTACGTTTTTGTTCGTTTGCGGCGTGCCTGCCGACGTCGTCCCGTCGCGACCTTTCAACCGAAAGTGTGGCGCCCGAAGGTGAACGAACGTAACCCTGACCTCGGCGCTTTACGCTGAGCCGAGCGAACCGAACCGAACCTAACCTGTGGTGTGGCGAGGTGAGCTCAGCCTGTGAGCCCCTAACGTCTACGTAAGGTAAGCTGTCCGGCTCACGCCTCACGTTTTTGAACGCTTTTTTAACCTACGTTTGACGCTTCTTAACCTAGCACTGACCCCTTAACCTAACGTGTAACCTAACCTAACCTAACCTAACCTAACCTAACCTAACCTAACCTAACCTAACCTCTGACGCCTGACGTGTTTGAATGCTTAACCTAAGTTTGACGCTTAACCTAACCCAAGTCCCCTTAACCTAACCCACGTCCACCTAACCTAACCTAACCTAACGTAGACGTGTAAACGTAATGTGTAACGCGTAACGTGTAAGGTCGGCTGTCGTGTGTGCTTGACGGCAGATTGGGTTGGTCTGTAGATTCGGATTGCGGTTTGCCTCGGTCGAGGGGTTGGGTCGGAAGCGGCGAGGGGCGGCGGCGCCTGTTGCGCAGGCGGCGTCCGTTTGCGGCGGGCAATTGTTGAGAAACGGCTGTGAATGTTGGCGGGCGAGAGGAGGAGGACGGCGCGCGATGTGGCCCGACGGCTGCGGGCCGATCGGGAAACGGCGGGAGGGCGACGGAAGGCGATGGGGCGGCGGAGGCGCGTTTGCACGGCCGTCATCGCCGCACGCCTCGGCTTGTGTGGCTGTGGCGCCGGCCGCGCTGGCCGGGCTGCCGCGGCGACGGTGTGGGAGTTTTGCCGAAGGTTTGGCCATTGTGGCGGGTCGTCGGCTGGGGCTGTGGGGGCGGCATTTGGGCGGGGGCGGCGATTCTCGGCGGGCCGACCCAGGCTGTAGCGCGCGGTAGCTGCAGTTTGGCCGTGGTTTGCGGCGCTGCCGTGGCGACTGGTTGGCGACTGTGGTGTGGCTGTGTGTAGCCCCATCCTCGGTGGTTTGAAAGGCGCGGGCGGTTGTGGCGCAGGTTTGGGGCTGCTCCGCACAGGCTGTCGGACGTTGGGCGGTAGCAAGCGCGGGAGGCGCGGCGCGGCGGCGCGCAGAGTGGCGGCCGCTCTCTCGGCCGTCCGCGCCCGCCCGCGACACTGGCTGGGCCTTGTGATTCTCTGCTCTGCTGCTGTGCTGTGCTTGCGTGCCTGCCTGCCGTCCCGCTCGCTCTCGCTGTGTGTTACGCGCGTCGTCGAAATGGCAGATCAGGCGGCTACGAACGAGACTGCTGCGGCACCCGCCGCCACCGGCACTACGAAGAAGGCCAAGTCTGCGTCGTCTGCGATGAAGCCGCGCGCCAAGCCTGCGCACCCGCGCACCTCTGAGATGGTGACGGCCGCCATCAAGAGTCTGAAGGAGCGCGGCGGGTCGTCGCTGCAGGCGATCAAGAAGTACATAGCCGCGCACTACAAGCTGGACGCGGAGAAGCTGGCGCCGTTTATCAAGAAGTACCTCAAGTCGGCCGTCGTGGCGGGCGAGCTGGTGCAGACGAAGGGGAAGGGCGCGTCCGGCTCGTTCAAGCTTGCCGGCGCCGGCGGCGGGGGGGCGGCCGAGGGCGGCAAGGCTCGTGCTGGCGGTGCCAAGAAGAAGCGCGCCGCTCCGGCCAGCAAGGAGAAGAAGGGCGCCCGTGCGGCCGGCGCAAAGAAGGCTGGTGGCGTGAAGGCGGCGACCGGTCGGAAGGCGGGCGCCGCCAAGAAGGCGTCTGCGGCGTCGGCCGCGCCCGCGGGTGCGAAGAAGGCGGCTGCGGCCAAGCCGGCCAAGGCCAAGTCGCCGTCGAAGGCGAAGAAGGCCGCCAAGGTTCCGACGAAGAAGCCGAAGGCGCCGCGCCCGAAGAAGGCGACGACGCCGTCTAAGGCGAAGGCTTCGCCCAAGAAGAAGAAGTAGAGTAGAGGAGAAAGAGATGGGAGAAAGGAAGGGTTTGGCGCTTGACTCCGTCGTCCCCACCCCCCGTCGTCGTCTAGTGGCGCGCAAGAGACGCGCGGCCCAAAACGGCCCTTCTCAGGGCCATCAAAGCACGTCGGGGAAGGTTTTGATTGTCGTGTTGCGTTTGGTGTGGGTGTCTGTCTGGCGTTTCTGTATGCCCGTGGGGATGCTGTTTGCGTGCCGTGGTGGTTGGATTGCGGGGGTCGGTGGCGGGTGTGGGCGGCGGTAGCGGTAAGCGGTGTTGTTGTTGTTGTCGTGGTTGATTGTCGCCGTGTTTGTGGCGGCGGCCGACGGTTGGTTTTTCTGTCACGTTGTTTTGTTTGAATACGTTGGTTGGCTTGCCTGCGTTCGTTCGTCTCGGATGTCTGTCTTGTCGAGTCGTGTCTGGTCTTTGTTTTGTTTTGTTCCTTTGTGTGTGTGTGTGTGTGTGTGTTATGTTTTGCAACGGGGGGCACGTTGAGATGTGGAAGGAGTCGGCGGGGATTTCGGTGGCGCGTAGAGCGAGCGAGCGCGCGCGCCTGCCTGGCCGTTGGCCGTCGGAGTGGAGTGCGGGTTTTTTTTGTTTTCGAAACGAAAGCGGCGGCCGGCCAGCCACCCGTGCGGTGTGACGTCGGCCGTTGGGTATTGTGCGCTTTGAGCGCCGGGGAGGGATGATGTGTGATTGTTGCGCGCTGCTAGCAGGCAGGCAGAGTGAGCGGGTGTGGCGGACGGACGGGAAGTGGTGGTTTTTTTTTGTTTTTGGGTTGCGGGGCGAGAGGCAGGCGACCGACAAAGTTTGCTCGCGACGGAGAGATGTTAGTGGCCCTGAAAAGGGCCGTTTTTGTTTGTGCGGTGCGGTGCGGTGCGGTGCCGCGGCGCGGTTTAGGCGCGCTCGCCGCGGATGCGGCGCGCGAGCTGGATGTCCTTGGGCATGATGGTGACGCGCTTGGCGTGGATTGCGCACAGGTTGGTGTCTTCGAAGAGGCCGACGAGGTAGGCCTCGCTGGCCTCCTGCAGGGCCATGACTGCGGAGCTCTGGAAGCGCAGGTCGGTCTTGAAGTCCTGGGCGATCTCGCGCACTAGGCGCTGGAATGGCAGCTTGCGGATGAGCAGCTCTGTGCTCTTCTGGTAGCGCCTGATTTCTCGCAGGGCGACGGTGCCCGGCCTGTAGCGGTGGGGCTTCTTGACGCCTCCGGTGGCGGGCGCGCTCTTCCTCGCCGCCTTGGTGGCGAGCTGTTTGCGCGGCGCCTTTCCGCCGGTGGACTTGCGGGCCGTTTGCTTTGTGCGGGCCATGGCGGTAGCGGTAGCGGTAGCGGAGCGGCGTGCGTGGAGGTTAGGTGCGGCGCGGCGTCCGGTGCTGCCTTGACAACGGGCCCGCGCCCCTCCGTGCTGCGCTTATATGCCCTCGGTTGCGCGTGGTGGGGGGAGGGCGGGCCAGAGTCTATATAGGGGGGCGGCGGGCGCGCTGGGCGCAGACCGTAGCCGACTCGCCAGCCGCTGCAGCTGCTGTTTGTGCACGTTTTGCTTTGCCCGAGGAAGGAAGGATGACAGGCCGCGGCAAGGGAGGAAAGGGGCTCGGCAAGGGTGGCGCCAAGCGGCACCGCAAGGTGTTGCGCGACAACATCCAGGGCATCACGAAGCCCGCCATCCGCCGCCTGGCTCGCAGGGGCGGCGTGAAGCGCATCTCTGGTCTGATCTACGAGGAGACCCGCGGGGTGCTGAAGGTGTTCCTGGAGAACGTGATCCGCGACGCGGTGACGTACACTGAGCACGCCAAGCGCAAGACTGTGACGGCCATGGACGTGGTGTACGCCCTGAAGAGGCAGGGGCGCACCCTGTACGGTTTCGGCGGTTAGGCTGCGTCGCAGCGGGCGCTGGCCTTCCCGCGGCCGTGCTTGTGGGTGGGAGAGACTAGAAAACGGCCCTTTTCAGGGCCACCACACTGTTCGGAAGTTGAAAAGTGCGAAAGAGTCTGTGTTGTTGTTGCTGCGTGTGTGCGCTGTGTTGTTTGTTTGTTTCTTTCTTTCTTTCCGTTTGAGCGACGTGATGTGACTGGGAGGGGAGAAGGAAAGGAAACGTGTCATGTGGCTGGCTGTGTGTGGAGCTGCTTCGTTTGTGTGTTTGTTATTGTGTGTCTTTGTATCGATCGCGACGGAGATGGCGGGCTGTGTGTTGTTGTGCGAGAGGCGGTGATTATTTGCTTGCGTGGTTTGGCTCTGTGTGTTTGTTTGCGGCGGCGGCGTTGGGGTTTCCGAGGCAAGGCGTGTGGGCATAGGCGGCCGGATCAGCTGTTTCGTTCGTGTCGACGGCCGTTGCGCGCGGGAGTGGAGGGCGGTGTGTCGACACGCCTCCCTTTAACAATGGTCATTATTGCTGCCGTTGTCGGTTTGGAAGGCGACTGCGACCGTGCAAAATGTGTGTGTGTGTGTGTGTGTTTTGGGCCACACGGGCTGTGTGGACGACAAGATGGCGGACGTGCGCCGGCGGCGGCTGTGCTGTGACGGTGCAAAGTTGAAACAAAACAAGGTGCGGCGAGGACGACTGAAATTTTGCTTTGGACGTAGGTTTGTGTGGTGGCCCTGAAAAGGGCCGATTGTTGTGGGCCGAGCCGGCAAAGCGCGTTGCGTGCAGGGGAGCACGCGGCGGCTGCGATTGCCTGGCCTCCTTTAGGCCTTCTTCTCGGTCTTCTTTGGCAGCAGGACGGCCTGGATGTTGGGCAGGACACCACCCTGTGCGATGGTGACGCCCGACAGGAGCTTGTTGAGCTCCTCGTCGTTGCGGATGGCAAGCTGCAGGTGGCGCGGGATGATGCGCGTCTTCTTGTTGTCGCGGGCCGCGTTTCCGGCCAGCTCGAGCACCTCAGCCGCGAGGTACTCCATGACGGCGGCGAGGTAGACGGGCGCCCCGGCGCCGACGCGCTCTGCGTAGTTTCCCTTGCGCAGGAGGCGGTGGATTCTGCCGACCGGGAACTGGAGCCCAGCCCTGCTTGAGCGGGACTTTGACTTGCCCTTGACTTTGCCTCCCTTTCCGCGTCCGGACATGGCGATGGGCTAGCGACGGTGCACACGAAACGGAAACGAAAACGACCGGTGCGAGCGGCAGCGAGTCGAGCAGCGGAGTGCGTGCCGGCGCAGCCGGGGTGGGGGTGCTTTATGGGCTCGGGTGCGGCGGCCGGTTGCGCGCGCGCCCCATTGGTCGGCGGCCGCAACAGGGCGAGCTGGTAAAGGTGCGGCGGCGGCTGGCGGCGGGTGCCACTGTGTGGGGAGACGCTGACTAGAGCGGAGCGCTTGCTACTGGTGTTGCTGCTGCCGTACGTTGGTTCGAGATGCCGCCCAAGACTAGCGGGAAGGCCGCCAAGAAGGCTGGCAAGGCGCAGAAGAACATTTCGAAGGGCGACAAGAAGAAGAAGCGCAAGAGGAAGGAGAGCTATGCCATCTACATCTACAAGGTGCTGAAGCAGGTGCACCCTGACACGGGCATCTCGTCGAAGGCGATGAGCATCATGAACAGCTTCGTGAACGACATTTTCGAGCGCATTGCGGCCGAGGCTTCTCGCCTGGCGCACTACAACAAGCGCTCGACCATCACGTCCCGCGAGATCCAGACCGCTGTGCGGCTGTTGCTGCCTGGCGAGCTGGCCAAGCACGCCGTGAGCGAGGGCACGAAGGCGGTGACCAAGTACACGAGCTCCAAGTAAGGAGGTGGCTCTGGAATGGAAGGAAGGATGGAGAAGGCTCCTCCGTTGCGAGAGCGGCAAAACGGCCCTTTTCAGGGCCACCAACTTGCCTTTTGCGGGAAGGGCGGAATTGTTGTTGTTGTTTGTGTGTGTGGACGGCTGTGATGTATGTGTGCATTTTGATTGTGGGTGGGGGGGCGCGTCAAAGCGTGTTGCGCGGGGTACGGCCACGAGGTTGGTCGCCGTGGCGTGGAATGGTGGCACGCCTCGTTGGCGTGGTTTTTGACCCATTGGTGTTGTTGGGGTGTGTGTGTGTGTTACCCGTCTGCGAGGGGGGACAGTGCGATCGGCGACTTTTGTGTCACCGTAACGACGGCCGTTTGCGGGTTTGTTTTTTTGCACATCATACATGGCGAGGGTGAAATGTGAAATGTTTTTGTTTGGTTTTTGTTTTGTTTTTTTGCCGCCCACTATTCCCTTTGCTGTACGCCGAGTTTGACAATGGTGCGACGTAACTGCAGCGTGGAGGTGTGTGAGTGACGTTGAAATGAACGTGCCATTAAGACGCATTGTTGTTGTATTGTACTGTACGTGTACGGCGACACGCACGATGATGTACCATTCGACTCTGATGTTTGATAGCCGTGTCTGACTGATTGCGTACGACGCACGCACACCGATGTCGTCATTCAAGATGCACGCTAGACGACGACGGCGGCGGCGGCGGTGGTCGTTTGTTTGGCGAATGTCTGTACACGTGTTTGTCTGTGTCCATCCGGTATGTATTTGTTTGTTTGAAAGTGTTTTGTGTGTCGGTGACGTGGTCCGATCCGTCGCCCCCTGAGTAACTGTCGATCGGCGCGATAGACCGGCGTCACGCAACTGAACCGAAGTCTTGGGCACACCCGTCATACTGTTGTACACCGTCGCGCTGAGAACGGTAACGAAAGGTTGACGTTGATCGGTCGAATGTCTGGGCAGAACGTGAGGAATGAGGCAAGAGTGCAAGGAGGGGGGGCAAAAGAGAGAGGAAGGGAAAAAGGGGAGAAACGCATTCGTAGAGCAACGGAACGTTCCCGTGTCGGAGGCGTATTGGAGCCGCACTGAAATGCGTTTAACGGCGGCGCGGCTGCAAGTGTCTGCCGTGGTGAACGTTACCTTTGACGGCTGCATTGGGCTTTGCCTTTGCTTTCGCTTTCGCTTTCGCGTTCGCTTTCGCTTTCCCGGATGTACGTAACGTTTGTTGATATGGTTCTGAGGAAGAGTGTATGACAGTGCCGTGCCGTCCATGTTCGTGTGCCCTCCCATTGTGTGTATGCTATTGTCTGTGTACTTGAATGATGTATGTAGGTGTTAGTGGACATGTTTTACCAGTGGGGGGAAATGGATCGTCGATAGTTGCCGTCACTCTGTCACGGTCGAGATGACGCACCCTCCGTACAGAAAGGTGTCGAGAAAGTGAGTGTGTGTGTGCGTCCGTGAATTGGCAGCGTTTGGAGGTGGGCGTGCCCTGCATGTGGCCCGGAAAAGGCTGTTCGTTAGGCGGTAGTGTTGTGTGGACAGGGGAGGGGCATGCGTAACGCTGCTGGCATGGCATTTCGGGAGATGGGAGGGGGCAAACGAGGAAACGAGGAGCGGCGGCCAAAGACGGGACGGGGAGGGGCGCGGTGTGGGTGGCTTGCGCCTGTGCTCGGCGTTGTGGTTTGTGCAAAAGAGGAGGAGAAAAACAATGTGAGTTGCCAGGGAGGGGAGCGGTGTTGTGTTGTGGTTGTCGTGGTGTAGCCGCAGACGCGGCTGTCAGTGAACGTGGCGAGACGGACGGATGCGCGGAGGGGCGGGGGCGGCGCATTTCGCCGGTGCCGTGCCGTGCCGTGCCTGAAAGCCGCGTGGTCGCTGTGTTGTTGGTGGCGTGGGGGCGAGGAGAGTACCGTACGGGTGTGCTTGTGCGCCGGAAATGGCACACTGCGCCCGCCCGTCTTGGAGGCTGATGGCTGTGGTGTGGAAATGGGGCGCGGTGATGTTGAAGCACAGAAAAGAAACCAAGAAAACGGAAGGCGTGATGCGGCGGTGGTGGTGAGAGCGGGAAAAACAAAACAAAAGAAAAAAAACAACAAAAAAAAAGAAGGAAAAACAACAAGAAACAAAAAAGAAAACAAAAAGTCTATCAATATTAAAATGTAAATGGAAATGGACCCAGGTATAACCTCCCTGCACAAATAGCAGAGAGTCCGATGATAATAAAAATGTGCCAGAATGTTAACGTCCCTACAAAACAAACCCAACGATAATATTAATGAAAGAGTGAACCGTATGTAACATTGCAACAGACATAATGAAACCTGATAAATTGTATAAGGGCAGCAGCCGTTGACCTTTGGCCCTGTATTCAGAATAAAAAGAGCCAAAGATCGTTACCCCAATGAAAAAGACACTGAAACACGTATGTAACATAGTAGCGATGGCGAGACATTGTAGCATCTGTGACCAGAGAGTTTGCGCTGGACTGCGCGAGTGTTGCGAGCGGTTCTCAGTCAGTCAGTCAGTCTGTGTAGTTGAGGGCTGTACTCTGTCAGTAGTCGTCGCGTGCAGTACGCTAATAGTCGTCATGCAGAGCGGTCGGTCAGTAGTAGCAGCCGAGTGCGGTTGTGTGATGTAGGCGGTCGGCAACACTGGTCAAGATGGTGAATAAGGTATACTGTTAATTGATATAATCGTTAGATAATGAGAAATTGTATTTATTGTAATTATTCTCCAACAAGTTCCCCAATAATAATTTTTATTTCAAAAGCATTTTTCAAACATTTAATCTTTTATTGAACTAAAGAGTTCGTTCCACTTCTTTGAAGAAAAATGTCACTAAAATCACAAAGAAAGAGAATATTATTATTTGCAATGCAGTTCCTCCAAGCGCTGCGCAACAACCAGAGCAGAAATGTGACATCCATTTATTCGGAGGTAAGACTTTTAATTCTGATTGTTTTGCACAGGGCCAAAGACCGATATTTCGGTTTAATTGAAGTTTCTTGTCACTGAACGGACTTTTGTAAATGTTGTGTGAAGACTTTATATTTGAGTCAGATTGCGAATTGCACATTTTTGTTGCCATTTTCAATACCTCTCATTGTGGGCGAGGTTACAATTAGCGCAATGTCCATTAGCATCCGTAAATAACATTGTCCATTATTTTAAATATTGCTGGGAGGTTACAACACACACACACACAAAACAAAAAACAAAAAAAAACAAAAAATTGCATTTATATCCGCTCCTCAATTGTAGATACCCCTTACACAGCTGTGTGCAATGAATGAGTGCTGGCTGGTAATTAATTGCACTCCTTGGAGGGAAATGCCATAGGAAGTAGTCTTTAAAAAGTGAATGTTTTTCGTTAAGAGACAAAAGTTACTTTAGAAAAAAAGTAATAGTGGGGCTTTTGTTGTTGAACAAAATAAGTACAATGAACATACGTTATCAGATTTGCGCAATGCAGCGTCACACCACCTTTTGATTATAACACAATATACTATACATCGTCCCGAACCGTGACCAGAGTCGCGAGACGAGCAGAGCACGCCGCCGACGCCCGCTCAGTACAACCGTCCACCCGCTACTACTGTCGACCGACTACTACCTCTCCCGACTCGCGCTACAATATATATAACAACTGTTCCTGGCGACCCGGTGCGTGCAACTACTGTCGTCTGGCGCGGTCCAAGCGCCGACTAGCAGCGATAAAGAACTCTCTGGTCAGACAGAGATGCTGTCATGCCTCGCCATCGCTCTGGTAATGAATACATACGTGGTGCAGCGTGCGTACCACCGGAACACGCAGTGGCGGAGCCAAAGACTGTGTTGTCGAGGTCGAGTGCGAGTGGGAAGAGAGGCAGCGTCGGCACGGAGATGCAAGCGAGCGCGAGACGCACGGGGGCTGCGGCGTGGCGCGTTTGCGGTCGGCGCCTTTGGTGGCAACGGCCGGGACAAGCAGCGGTGTATGGTGTGGTGCGGGGCGGACAGGGGCGGCGGTGGACGGGGAGGAGGCGGCGCGACGACGGCATGGGGGCGAAAACGGGACGGGGGACGGCGGATGTTGAGAGGCGTCACGCGCGGACAGGACACAGACACAGAGACACACAGATTGGAAAGGGAGGGTGCGCGGTAGTAGTTGGGAATGTGCGTACCGTGCGGGATGGGAGTGGGCGAGGAACACGGTCGTGGCCCCTGTTTTGGGTGCGTGTGATGACGTCGGTGTGTTGTGGGAAGGGAAGGTGCTGTGGCGGCGGCGCGTAATGGGCGTAGGCCGAAAAGAGAAAGGAACGTGGGCAGTGTGTTGGCAAGCGTCGGTTCGACTGCGACGTTGATGGGCAGGGCAGGGCAAGGTTAATGGTGGTAGGAGTAGGCGTGTGGGCGCAAAAAATCTGCCGCTGCAGGCGGTGCCGTAACCGCCATGGCGGGAAGGAGAGAGGGCCAAAGAAAGAAAGAAAGAAAGAAGAAAACAAAAAAAAAAAAAGGAGGGGGGGGGGGGCGAAAGTGGAGAGGCGGTGGTGTGAGAAGGGCGGGGGCGGAAGGAAGGCAGGAAGGACAAGAGGCGAGGCGACGGCTTGCTTTGTGTATCGGTCGGTCTCTGGCTATGCTTCGTTTTCTGCAGCAGGGTCGGTGCGCGGCGTGGCTCGCGGCAGTGGGAACGCCTGGTGGCTGGACGGCCAGCAATGCGGTTGGATGGGCGGCCACAGCACCGCACCTGTGCCCGAGGAGGAGACGCTGGCGGCGGGCCCTGAGGTGAGGCCGGCTCGGCTGGGGCTGTGGATGTGTAGGTGTGCGCCGCTGCTGCAACAACGAGTAAAACGCGAGAAGAAGGGATGGCGGTAGAGAGGAAAAAAAGAAAAAGGTCGTGTTGTGTTGATGCGCAGGCAGACGCGTACAGAGGGACGAGCCCGGTCTGCAGCAGGGTGTGGCCGTGCCGAGTGCAGAGCAGCGGCGGCTCGGTTCGGTTCGGCCCGGCCCGGCGGGCCGCGCTGTTGTCGCGGACGTGAGCGCCCCCTGGCGGGTGGCCGGAGGCGGCGCGGCGTGTTGGACGTGTGGCTGGTGGCAGTGCACAATTTGCGAGTGGCTGGCGGTGTGGTGTGGCGGTTGGCGCGTCGGGCGGCGGAGAGGTATGTGTTGCGGGCGCCCTTTGCTGCGCTGCGTCGTTGCGTGTGCCGTACAGGGCGGGCGCTTGTCGACTGTGTGGGCGGTGTGGCGAATTGGCGTGAAACGGCTGCCGAGAGGTGTGTGGTAGCGAGCCGGTCGGTGGTGTCAGTGCGAAGGGGAATGTGCGTGCGTTTGGCGGTTTCGGTGTGCTTTTTGCGGCGTGAGAGTGGGAATTAGTGGGGCCGGCTGTTGTGTTGGTTCCTTGTGTCTTGTGTCGCGTAGCTTGATGGCAACGTGGAAGGACGCCGGTTTCGTTTCGAGCCTTGCGTGTGGTTGTCGACGTTGACTGGTTGGCGTGTGCCGATGCACGTGCATGTGTGGGTCGCGAGTGCGTTTTTGGCTGGCTGTGTGTGTGTGTGTGTGTGTGTGTGTGTGTGTGTGTTTTGGGGGGGAAGGGGGAGGCGGTGGTGAAAGTGCAGTCGTTGCCACGGGCGTCGTCGGGTGGGGCTGGGGCTGTGCGTCGTGGCGGAAAGGTGGTAGGTTGCGGGAAGCGAGCCCGTCGTTGACGGTGTCGCGTGAGTTGTGAATCGAGTGGGGCGCGGGGCGCGGGACAGGAGCAGCGTGCCGCTGCGTCGTGGTCGTCAGCAGAGGCTGTGCGTGTGCTTGTCCTTTTTGTGGGCGGTTCGTGCGAGGCGTTTTTGTTTTGTGTTGCCCTAGTTGTTAGTTTATTTTGTTTGTGTTTGTTATTTTGAGACGACGACTGGTTGGTGGCGTGCGCGCGAAGTGGCGGTGTGCGCTTCCCGTGTCGTTTGTGTTGTTTGGTTTTTTTGTTTTTGTGTGTTTTTGTTTTTTTTTTTTTTTTTTTTTTTTTTTTTTTGCACTGGGCCCCGGTGGGTGGGTGCGTGTGTGTCGATTGCCGGCTGGCGAAAGGTGCGCCATCGGCGGGGTGGGTCGCCGGCACAAGTAGAGGCGGCGGCGTTGTTGCTGTTGTTGTGTGGTGTTTGTTTTGTTCGGCTGTGTCGGCGAGCTGTGTTGCGGTGCGTGTGAATGGTGGTGCAAAAGTGCTGGCGTTGGGGCTGCGACTGCGACGGCGACGGCGGCGAGCCGCGGGCGCGCCATTGATAGTGATGTTGTGAACAGCGGCTGTGTACGGTAGTGGTGTTGTTGTAGCACGACGTGCATCCGGGCCGGCGCGGAAAGCGCAGTTGCGGGCGGTTGCCCTTCGGTGCCAGCCATGTCGCGTGAGCGGCGGGTTGCTCTGGTGTCGACACGTGGTGCTCTGGGTTGTTGTGTGGTGCCCTTTGGCCGGTGGGGGTGGTTCGCGTGTGTCTCGTTCGCGCTCGGTGTCTGGTCGTGGTCGTGCTGCTCCCCCGTCTGTCGGCGGTTTCCGACGTCGTCTGTACGTTTTTGTTCGTTTGCGGCGTGCCTGCCGACGTCGTCCCGTCGCGACCTTTCAACCGAAAGTGTGGCGCCCGAAGGTGAACGAACGTAACCCTGACCTCGGCGCTTTACGCTGAGCCGAGCGAACCGAACCGAACCTAACCTGTGGTGTGGCGAGGTGAGCTCAGCCTGTGAGCCCCTAACGTCTACGTAAGGTAAGCTGTCCGGCTCACGCCTCACGTTTTTGAACGCTTTTTTAACCTACGTTTGACGCTTCTTAACCTAGCACTGACCCCTTAACCTAACGTGTAACCTAACCTAACCTAACCTAACCTAACCTAACCTAACCTAACCTAACCTAACCTCTGACGCCTGACGTGTTTGAATGCTTAACCTAAGTTTGACGCTTAACCTAACCCAAGTCCCCTTAACCTAACCCACGTCCACCTAACCTAACCTAACCTAACGTAGACGTGTAAACGTAATGTGTAACGCGTAACGTGTAAGGTCGGCTGTCGTGTGTGCTTGACGGCAGATTGGGTTGGTCTGTAGATTCGGATTGCGGTTTGCCTCGGTCGAGGGGTTGGGTCGGAAGCGGCGAGGGGCGGCGGCGCCTGTTGCGCAGGCGGCGTCCGTTTGCGGCGGGCAATTGTTGAGAAACGGCTGTGAATGTTGGCGGGCGAGAGGAGGAGGACGGCGCGCGATGTGGCCCGACGGCTGCGGGCCGATCGGGAAACGGCGGGAGGGCGACGGAAGGCGATGGGGCGGCGGAGGCGCGTTTGCACGGCCGTCATCGCCGCACGCCTCGGCTTGTGTGGCTGTGGCGCCGGCCGCGCTGGCCGGGCTGCCGCGGCGACGGTGTGGGAGTTTTGCCGAAGGTTTGGCCATTGTGGCGGGTCGTCGGCTGGGGCTGTGGGGGCGGCATTTGGGCGGGGGCGGCGATTCTCGGCGGGCCGACCCAGGCTGTAGCGCGCGGTAGCTGCAGTTTGGCCGTGGTTTGCGGCGCTGCCGTGGCGACTGGTTGGCGACTGTGGTGTGGCTGTGTGTAGCCCCATCCTCGGTGGTTTGAAAGGCGCGGGCGGTTGTGGCGCAGGTTTGGGGCTGCTCCGCACAGGCTGTCGGACGTTGGGCGGTAGCAAGCGCGGGAGGCGCGGCGCGGCGGCGCGCAGAGTGGCGGCCGCTCTCTCGGCCGTCCGCGCCCGCCCGCGACACTGGCTGGGCCTTGTGATTCTCTGCTCTGCTGCTGTGCTGTGCTTGCGTGCCTGCCTGCCGTCCCGCTCGCTCTCGCTGTGTGTTACGCGCGTCGTCGAAATGGCAGATCAGGCGGCTACGAACGAGACTGCTGCGGCACCCGCCGCCACCGGCACTACGAAGAAGGCCAAGTCTGCGTCGTCTGCGAAGAAGCCGCGCGCCAAGCCTGCGCACCCGCGCACCTCTGAGATGGTGACGGCCGCCATCAAGAGTCTGAAGGAGCGCGGCGGGTCGTCGCTGCAGGCGATCAAGAAGTACATAGCCGCGCACTACAAGCTGGACGCGGAGAAGCTGGCGCCGTTTATCAAGAAGTACCTCAAGTCGGCCGTCGTGGCGGGCGAGCTGGTGCAGACGAAGGGGAAGGGCGCGTCCGGCTCGTTCAAGCTTGCCGGCGCCGGCGGCGGGGGGGCGGCCGAGGGCGGCAAGGCTCGTGCTGGCGGTGCCAAGAAGAAGCGCGCCGCTCCGGCCAGCAAGGAGAAGAAGGGCGCCCGTGCGGCCGGCGCAAAGAAGGCTGGTGGCGTGAAGGCGGCGACCGGTCGGAAGGCGGGCGCCGCCAAGAAGGCGTCTGCGGCGTCGGCCGCGCCCGCGGGTGCGAAGAAGGCGGCTGCGGCCAAGCCGGCCAAGGCCAAGTCGCCGTCGAAGGCGAAGAAGGCCGCCAAGGTTCCGACGAAGAAGCCGAAGGCGCCGCGCCCGAAGAAGGCGACGACGCCGTCTAAGGCGAAGGCTTCGCCCAAGAAGAAGAAGTAGAGTAGAGGAGAAAGAGATGGGAGAAAGGAAGGGTTTGGCGCTTGACTCCGTCGTCCCCACCCCCCGTCGTCGTCTAGTGGCGCGCAAGAGACGCGCGGCCCAAAACGGCCCTTCTCAGGGCCATCAAAGCACGTCGGGGAAGGTTTTGATTGTCGTGTTGCGTTTGGTGTGGGTGTCTGTCTGGCGTTTCTGTATGCCCGTGGGGATGCTGTTTGCGTGCCGTGGTGGTTGGATTGCGGGGGTCGGTGGCGGGTGTGGGCGGCGGTAGCGGTAAGCGGTGTTGTTGTTGTTGTCGTGGTTGATTGTCGCCGTGTTTGTGGCGGCGGCCGACGGTTGGTTTTTCTGTCACGTTGTTTTGTTTGAATACGTTGGTTGGCTTGCCTGCGTTCGTTCGTCTCGGATGTCTGTCTTGTCGAGTCGTGTCTGGTCTTTGTTTTGTTTTGTTCCTTTGTGTGTGTGTGTGTGTGTGTTATGTTTTGCAACGGGGGGCACGTTGAGATGTGGAAGGAGTCGGCGGGGATTTCGGTGGCGCGTAGAGCGAGCGAGCGCGCGCGCCTGCCTGGCCGTTGGCCGTCGGAGTGGAGTGCGGGTTTTTTTTTTTTTTGTTTTCGAAACGAAAGCGGCGGCCGGCCAGCCACCCGTGCGGTGTGACGTCGGCCGTTGGGTATTGTGCGCTTTGAGCGCCGGGGAGGGATGATGTGTGATTGTTGCGCGCTGCTAGCAGGCAGGCAGAGTGAGCGGGTGTGGCGGACGGACGGGAAGTGGTGGTTTTTTTTTGTTTTTGGGTTGCGGGGCGAGAGGCAGGCGACCGACAAAGTTTGCTCGCGACGGAGAGATGTTAGTGGCCCTGAAAAGGGCCGTTTTTGTTTGTGCGGTGCGGTGCGGTGCGGTGCCGCGGCGCGGTTTAGGCGCGCTCGCCGCGGATGCGGCGCGCGAGCTGGATGTCCTTGGGCATGATGGTGACGCGCTTGGCGTGGATTGCGCACAGGTTGGTGTCTTCGAAGAGGCCGACGAGGTAGGCCTCGCTGGCCTCCTGCAGGGCCATGACTGCGGAGCTCTGGAAGCGCAGGTCGGTCTTGAAGTCCTGGGCGATCTCGCGCACTAGGCGCTGGAATGGCAGCTTGCGGATGAGCAGCTCTGTGCTCTTCTGGTAGCGCCTGATTTCTCGCAGGGCGACGGTGCCCGGCCTGTAGCGGTGGGGCTTCTTGACGCCTCCGGTGGCGGGCGCGCTCTTCCTCGCCGCCTTGGTGGCGAGCTGTTTGCGCGGCGCCTTTCCGCCGGTGGACTTGCGGGCCGTTTGCTTTGTGCGGGCCATGGCGGTAGCGGTAGCGGTAGCGGAGCGGCGTGCGTGGAGGTTAGGTGCGGCGCGGCGTCCGGTGCTGCCTTGACAACGGGCCCGCGCGCCTCCGTGCTGCGCTTATATGCCCTCGGTTGCGCGTGGTGGGGGGAGGGCGGGCCAGAGTCTATATAGGGGGGCGGCGGGCGCGCTGGGCGCAGACACAGACCGCAGACCAGTCGTCGCTCCGGCAGCGCGCAGAGATGTCGTGGGCACGCCCGGAGTTTAGAGGATCGCTGAGTAGAGCTATGGGTGTGGCGGATCGCCGTTCGGCCGAGCCCGCTCGGTCGACGGCCCCATCCGGCCCCCCACATACGACGACTGGAGATGTTGGTGTGGCAGACCGCCGTCCGGAGGAGCTTGCTCCCCCGGCGGCCCCGTCTGACCCGCCGCCTAGGACGACCCGGCCACCGTCCACGGACTACGACTTGGACGACGGATCCAGTGAAGATGACATCGTAGTGCACGGCGCACTACCGGCCGACGAGAGGGCGCGGAGAACGACGGCCATCACGCAGCAGCGCCCTGCGGGCGAGCGGCGCAAGCGGTCGTGTACTACCGCAGCATCCGGCGCCAAAAAGACGCCAAAGAAGAGGAGGCAGCTGGCTGTCTCCACAAACGGGGGCAGAAGACGCGCCCTACCTGACGACAGCGGTGCGGGAGCAACCTGGACGACTGTTACGTCGAAACGTGCGGCCAGGCCCAGGAAGACGCCTACACCGCCGCCCACATCGACCGCAAACCGCTTTGGGGCCCTTGCGGTCGAAACTACGACTGAACAGCCTACTCCAGAGCGGTCGGCGCCCACGGCCGCCGCCCAAGCAGGCTGTTCAAATGATGAAGAAGACGAAGAAGCCGTCCCCACCACCGGACGGTCACACCGGAGGCCGCCGCCCATAGTCTTCGAGGTGGCCGAAGACTATAAAGGTTTCCTGCAGCTCGTAAGGCAGTGGACGACTGCCGACTTCACCTTGCGAGCTGCAGCGGGGAACCTGGTGCGGTTACAGGTCGCCAACACAGACGACTACATCAAGGTGACGAGCGAGGCGTCAAACCAGGGCCTCCACTGGTTCACACACGCCGCCGTCCCCGAGCGACTATTGAAGATAGTCTTTAAGGGACTACCGATGGCAGCTCAACCGGAGCTGCTACGAGAGGAGCTGACAGATCTCGACTTCAGCGTGCGCAACGTGACGCGCGTGAAGTCGCACGTCAGCCACAAAGAGTCGCCGTCACTTCTGGTTATCGCCACCGATACACCAGAAAACAGGCGGCTCTACCAGGTGACGAGGGTGGCCAATACCAAGGTCACCGTCGAGAACTTGAAGCAGAAGAGGGGCCTGGTACAATGCTTCCGCTGCCAGGGGATGGGGCACGTGGCTCGCCACTGCTCCTTCCCCGAGAAGTGCGTGAAGTGTGCCGGGGCCCATGCCAGCAGACTTTGTCCGCTACCGAGGTCGCACACGCCCAAGTGTGCGAACTGCAGCGGCCCACACGTGGCGAGCTACCGCGGCTGCGAAGTCTTCAAAGCCGCAATAGCTCGCCAAAACGGGCAGCAGGCGAAGACGACTGCCGGCCGCTCCCTCCGCCGTCCGCGCCCAGGCGCAAAACCGGCGAGGCGGCCGGCACACGCCAGGCAGACGCCGGCAGCCAATGCTGCCACCACCGTCCCCACTGAAGGGGGCAACAAAAGCTGGCGCACCCGCGTCAGAAAACGTGCGCGCGAGCGCACGCCAGATGACCAGCGCGCCTACCACGGGAAGGCGCGCAAAGAAGACAACCAAACGACGGGAGGCGAAAGGCGCGGCAACGCGCCAGCCGCCTCACGTCACCCTGCAGCAACCAGCCAAGGCGCCACAACTTCAGCGCTTGAAGGAGGGCTGGCTGCAGCAATTTCAGCACTCTCTGCGGCAATCGACAAGGTAACACACCTTGCCGCCACGCTGCAGAGAGTGGCTGAAACAGTGATGACCGCCTCAACGGCGGCTGTTCAACAGCCGTCGAAATAAGACGCTCCCAACGCCGTCCGCGCCGGGAGCACTGAAGACGGCTTGTCCACGGACAAGCACCGTTGTCCGCACGTGCGGGCAACCCTGAAGCCAATACATACCTGAAAAGGGCCAACGAGAAGACACAAAAGAAAAGAGAAGCAGTACCAACATCTAGTCGAAGCGAAGAATGGAGGCAGTGCAGGGACATCCTGCAGGGACTCCAAGAAACCGGGGTGAAGAGCGCACACCCTGAAGAAGATGGTCTATCGGCTGGGCGCAGACCGTAGCCGACTCGCCAGCCGCTGCAGCTGCTGTTTGTGCACGTTTTGCTTTGCCCGAGGAAGGAAGGATGACAGGCCGCGGCAAGGGAGGAAAGGGGCTCGGCAAGGGTGGCGCCAAGCGGCACCGCAAGGTGTTGCGCGACAACATCCAGGGCATCACGAAGCCCGCCATCCGCCGCCTGGCTCGCAGGGGCGGCGTGAAGCGCATCTCTGGTCTGATCTACGAGGAGACCCGCGGGGTGCTGAAGGTGTTCCTGGAGAACGTGATCCGCGACGCGGTGACGTACACTGAGCACGCCAAGCGCAAGACTGTGACGGCCATGGACGTGGTGTACGCCCTGAAGAGGCAGGGGCGCACCCTGTACGGTTTCGGCGGTTAGGCTGCGTCGCAGCGGGCGCTGGCCTTCCCGCGGCCGTGCTTGTGGGTGGGAGAGACTAGAAAACGGCCCTTTTCAGGGCCACCACACTGTTCGGAAGTTGAAAAGTGCGAAAGAGTCTGTGTTGTTGTTGCTGCGTGTGTGCGCTGTGTTGTTTGTTTGTTTCTTTCTTTCTTTCCGTTTGAGCGACGTGATGTGACTGGGAGGGGAGAAGGAAAGGAAACGTGTCATGTGGCTGGCTGTGTGTGGAGCTGCTTCGTTTGTGTGTTTGTTATTGTGTGTCTTTGTATCGATCGCGACGGAGATGGCGGGCTGTGTGTTGTTGTGCGAGAGGCGGTGATTATTTGCTTGCGTGGTTTGGCTCTGTGTGTTTGTTTGCGGCGGCGGCGTTGGGGTTTCCGAGGCAAGGCGTGTGGGCATAGGCGGCCGGATCAGCTGTTTCGTTCGTGTCGACGGCCGTTGCGCGCGGGAGTGGAGGGCGGTGTGTCGACACGCCTCCCTTTAACAATGGTCATTATTGCTGCCGTTGTCGGTTTGGAAGGCGACTGCGACCGTGCAAAATGTGTGTGTGTGTGTGTGTGTTTTGGGCCACACGGGCTGTGTGGACGACAAGATGGCGGACGTGCGCCGGCGGCGGCTGTGCTGTGACGGTGCAAAGTTAAAACAAAACAAGGTGCGGCGAGGACGACTGAAATTTTGCTTTGGACGTAGGTTTGTGTGGTGGCCCTGAAAAGGGCCGATTGTTGTGGGCCGAGCCGGCAAAGCGCGTTGCGTGCAGGGGAGCACGCGGCGGCTGCGATTGCCTGGCCTCCTTTAGGCCTTCTTCTCGGTCTTCTTTGGCAGCAGGACGGCCTGGATGTTGGGCAGGACACCACCCTGTGCGATGGTGACGCCCGACAGGAGCTTGTTGAGCTCCTCGTCGTTGCGGATGGCAAGCTGCAGGTGGCGCGGGATGATGCGCGTCTTCTTGTTGTCGCGGGCCGCGTTTCCGGCCAGCTCGAGCACCTCAGCCGCGAGGTACTCCATGACGGCGGCGAGGTAGACGGGCGCCCCGGCGCCGACGCGCTCTGCGTAGTTTCCCTTGCGCAGGAGGCGGTGGATTCTGCCGACCGGGAACTGGAGCCCAGCCCTGCTTGAGCGGGACTTTGACTTGCCCTTGACTTTGCCTCCCTTTCCGCGTCCGGACATGGCGATGGGCTAGCGACGGTGCACACGAAACGGAAACGAAAACGACCGGTGCGAGCGGCAGCGAGTCGAGCAGCGGAGTGCGTGCCGGCGCAGCAGCACACTCTAATTTCTTCCTCTGTCTTTAGAGAGAGGTTGTTTACTGCGAAGGTTTTTGTCCTATTCGGACATTTCCTTCAATTTTTGGTTAGTTTTTGGATGTGCCTATCTTTTGTTAATTCTGTTCTTTAGAGTATTATGTGTTTCTCTTCTGTCACTCTAGTGGTGACGGCTTTTTTGTTTTCTATTTATTTATTTATGTTTTTTTTTTTTATTTTTCTCCAGAAGCTACTCAGCGAATGCCGGCGCAGCCGGGGTGGGGGTGCTTTATGGGCTCGGGTGCGGCGGCCGGTTGCGCGCGCGCCCCATTGGTCGGCGGCCGCAACAGGGCGAGCTGGTAAAGGTGCGGCGGCGGCTGGCGGCGGGTGCCACTGTGTGGGGAGACGCTGACTAGAGCGGAGCGCTTGCTACTGGTGTTGCTGCTGCCGTACGTTGGTTCGAGATGCCGCCCAAGACTAGCGGGAAGGCCGCCAAGAAGGCTGGCAAGGCGCAGAAGAACATTTCGAAGGGCGACAAGAAGAAGAAGCGCAAGAGGAAGGAGAGCTATGCCATCTACATCTACAAGGTGCTGAAGCAGGTGCACCCTGACACGGGCATCTCGTCGAAGGCGATGAGCATCATGAACAGCTTCGTGAACGACATTTTCGAGCGCATTGCGGCCGAGGCTTCTCGCCTGGCGCACTACAACAAGCGCTCGACCATCACGTCCCGCGAGATCCAGACCGCTGTGCGGCTGTTGCTGCCTGGCGAGCTGGCCAAGCACGCCGTGAGCGAGGGCACGAAGGCGGTGACCAAGTACACGAGCTCCAAGTAAGGAGGTGGCTCTGGAATGGAAGGAAGGATGGAGAAGGCTCCTCCGTTGCGAGAGCGGCAAAACGGCCCTTTTCAGGGCCACCAACTTGCCTTTTGCGGGAAGGGCGGAATTGTTGTTGTTGTTTGTGTGTGTGGACGGCTGTGATGTATGTGTGCATTTTGATTGTGGGTGGGGGGGCGCGTCAAAGCGTGTTGCGCGGGGTACGGCCACGAGGTTGGTCGCCGTGGCGTGGAATGGTGGCACGCCTCGTTGGCGTGGTTTTTGACCCATTGGTGTTGTTGGGGTGTGTGTGTGTGTTACCCGTCTGCGAGGGGGGACAGTGCGATCGGCGACTTTTGTGTCACCGTAACGACGGCCGTTTGCGGGTTTGTTTTTTTGCACATCATACATGGCGAGGGTGAAATGTGAAATGTTTTTGTTTGGTTTTTGTTTTGTTTTTTTGCCGCCCACTATTCCCTTTGCTGTACGCCGAGTTTGACAATGGTGCGACGTAACTGCAGCGTGGAGGTGTGTGAGTGACGTTGAAATGAACGTGCCATTAAGACGCATTGTTGTTGTATTGTACTGTACGTGTACGGCGACACGCACGATGATGTACCATTCGACTCTGATGTTTGATAGCCGTGTCTGACTGATTGCGTACGACGCACGCACACCGATGTCGTCATTCAAGATGCACGCTAGACGACGACGGCGGCGGCGGCGGTGGTCGTTTGTTTGGCGAATGTCTGTACACGTGTTTGTCTGTGTCCATCCGGTATGTATTTGTTTGTTTGAAAGTGTTTTGTGTGTCGGTGACGTGGTCCGATCCGTCGCCCCCTGAGTAACTGTCGATCGGCGCGATAGACCGGCGTCACGCAACTGAACCGAAGTCTTGGGCACACCCGTCATACTGTTGTACACCGTCGCGCTGAGAACGGTAACGAAAGGTTGACGTTGATCGGTCGAATGTCTGGGCAGAACGTGAGGAATGAGGCAAGAGTGCAAGGAGGGGGGGCAAAAGAGAGAGGAAGGGAAAAAGGGGAGAAACGCATTCGTAGAGCAACGGAACGTTCCCGTGTCGGAGGCGTATTGGAGCCGCACTGAAATGCGTTTAACGGCGGCGCGGCTGCAAGTGTCTGCCGTGGTGAACGTTACCTTTGACGGCTGCATTGGGCTTTGCCTTTGCTTTCGCTTTCGCTTTCGCGTTCGCTTTCGCTTTCCCGGATGTACGTAACGTTTGTTGATATGGTTCTGAGGAAGAGTGTATGACAGTGCCGTGCCGTCCATGTTCGTGTGCCCTCCCATTGTGTGTATGCTATTGTCTGTGTACTTGAATGATGTATGTAGGTGTTAGTGGACATGTTTTACCAGTGGGGGGAAATGGATCGTCGATAGTTGCCGTCACTCTGTCACGGTCGAGATGACGCACCCTCCGTACAGAAAGGTGTCGAGAAAGTGAGTGTGTGTGTGCGTCCGTGAATTGGCAGCGTTTGGAGGTGGGCGTGCCCTGCATGTGGCCCGGAAAAGGCTGTTCGTTAGGCGGTAGTGTTGTGTGGACAGGGGAGGGGCATGCGTAACGCTGCTGGCATGGCATTTCGGGAGATGGGAGGGGGCAAACGAGGAAACGAGGAGCGGCGGCCAAAGACGGGACGGGGAGGGGCGCGGTGTGGGTGGCTTGCGCCTGTGCTCGGCGTTGTGGTTTGTGCAAAAGAGGAGGAGAAAAACAATGTGAGTTGCCAGGGAGGGGAGCGGTGTTGTGTTGTGGTTGTCGTGGTGTAGCCGCAGACGCGGCTGTCAGTGAACGTGGCGAGACGGACGGATGCGCGGAGGGGCGGGGGCGGCGCATTTCGCCGGTGCCGTGCCGTGCCGTGCCTGAAAGCCGCGTGGTCGCTGTGTTGTTGGTGGCGTGGGGGCGAGGAGAGTACCGTACGGGTGTGCTTGTGCGCCGGAAATGGCACACTGCGCCCGCCCGTCTTGGAGGCTGATGGCTGTGGTGTGGAAATGGGGCGCGGTGATGTTGAAGCACAGAAAAGAAACCAAGAAAACGGAAGGCGTGATGCGGCGGTGGTGGTGAGAGCGGGAAAAACAAAACAAAAGAAAAAAAACAACAAAAAAAAAGAAGGAAAAACAACAAGAAACAAAAAAGAAAACAAAAAGTCTATCAATATTAAAATGTAAATGGAAATGGACCCAGGTATAACCTCCCTGCACAAATAGCAGAGAGTCCGATGATAATAAAAATGTGCCAGAATGTTAACGTCCCTACAAAACAAACCCAACGATAATATTAATGAAAGAGTGAACCGTATGTAACATTGCAACAGACATAATGAAACCTGATAAATTGTATAAGGGCAGCAGCCGTTGACCTTTGGCCCTGTATTCAGAATAAAAAGAGCCAAAGATCGTTACCCCAATGAAAAAGACACTGAAACACGTATGTAACATAGTAGCGATGGCGAGACATTGTAGCATCTGTGACCAGAGAGTTTGCGCTGGACTGCGCGAGTGTTGCGAGCGGTTCTCAGTCAGTCAGTCAGTCTGTGTAGTTGAGGGCTGTACTCTGTCAGTAGTCGTCGCGTGCAGTACGCTAATAGTCGTCATGCAGAGCGGTCGGTCAGTAGTAGCAGCCGAGTGCGGTTGTGTGATGTAGGCGGTCGGCAACACTGGTCAAGATGGTGAATAAGGTATACTGTTAATTGATATAATCGTTAGATAATGAGAAATTGTATTTATTGTAATTATTCTCCAACAAGTTCCCCAATAATAATTTTTATTTCAAAAGCATTTTTCAAACATTTAATCTTTTATTGAACTAAAGAGTTCGTTCCACTTCTTTGAAGAAAAATGTCACTAAAATCACAAAGAAAGAGAATATTATTATTTGCAATGCAGTTCCTCCAAGCGCTGCGCAACAACCAGAGCAGAAATGTGACATCCATTTATTCGGAGGTAAGACTTTTAATTCTGATTGTTTTGCACAGGGCCAAAGACCGATATTTCGGTTTAATTGAAGTTTCTTGTCACTGAACGGACTTTTGTAAATGTTGTGTGAAGACTTTATATTTGAGTCAGATTGCGAATTGCACATTTTTGTTGCCATTTTCAATACCTCTCATTGTGGGCGAGGTTACAATTAGCGCAATGTCCATTAGCATCCGTAAATAACATTGTCCATTATTTTAAATATTGCTGGGAGGTTACAACACACACACACACAAAACAAAAAACAAAAAAAAACAAAAAATTGCATTTATATCCGCTCCTCAATTGTAGATACCCCTTACACAGCTGTGTGCAATGAATGAGTGCTGGCTGGTAATTAATTGCACTCCTTGGAGGGAAATGCCATAGGAAGTAGTCTTTAAAAAGTGAATGTTTTTCGTTAAGAGACAAAAGTTACTTTAGAAAAAAAGTAATAGTGGGGCTTTTGTTGTTGAACAAAATAAGTACAATGAACATACGTTATCAGATTTGCGCAATGCAGCGTCACACCACCTTTTGATTATAACACAATATACTATACATCGTCCCGAACCGTGACCAGAGTCGCGAGACGAGCAGAGCACGCCGCCGACGCCCGCTCAGTACAACCGTCCACCCGCTACTACTGTCGACCGACTACTACCTCTCCCGACTCGCGCTACAATATATATAACAACTGTTCCTGGCGACCCGGTGCGTGCAACTACTGTCGTCTGGCGCGGTCCAAGCGCCGACTAGCAGCGATAAAGAACTCTCTGGTCAGACAGAGATGCTGTCATGCCTCGCCATCGCTCTGGTAATGAATACATACGTGGTGCAGCGTGCGTACCACCGGAACACGCAGTGGCGGAGCCAAAGACTGTGTTGTCGAGGTCGAGTGCGAGTGGGAAGAGAGGCAGCGTCGGCACGGAGATGCAAGCGAGCGCGAGACGCACGGGGGCTGCGGCGTGGCGCGTTTGCGGTCGGCGCCTTTGGTGGCAACGGCCGGGACAAGCAGCGGTGTATGGTGTGGTGCGGGGCGGACAGGGGCGGCGGTGGACGGGGAGGAGGCGGCGCGACGACGGCATGGGGGCGAAAACGGGACGGGGGACGGCGGATGTTGAGAGGCGTCACGCGCGGACAGGACACAGACACAGAGACACACAGATTGGAAAGGGAGGGTGCGCGGTAGTAGTTGGGAATGTGCGTACCGTGCGGGATGGGAGTGGGCGAGGAACACGGTCGTGGCCCCTGTTTTGGGTGCGTGTGATGACGTCGGTGTGTTGTGGGAAGGGAAGGTGCTGTGGCGGCGGCGCGTAATGGGCGTAGGCCGAAAAGAGAAAGGAACGTGGGCAGTGTGTTGGCAAGCGTCGGTTCGACTGCGACGTTGATGGGCAGGGCAGGGCAAGGTTAATGGTGGTAGGAGTAGGCGTGTGGGCGCAAAAAATCTGCCGCTGCAGGCGGTGCCGTAACCGCCATGGCGGGAAGGAGAGAGGGCCAAAGAAAGAAAGAAAGAAAGAAGAAAACAAAAAAAAAAAAAGGAGGGGGGGGGGGGGCGAAAGTGGAGAGGCGGTGGTGTGAGAAGGGCGGGGGCGGAAGGAAGGCAGGAAGGACAAGAGGCGAGGCGACGGCTTGCTTTGTGTATCGGTCGGTCTCTGGCTATGCTTCGTTTTCTGCAGCAGGGTCGGTGCGCGGCGTGGCTCGCGGCAGTGGGAACGCCTGGTGGCTGGACGGCCAGCAATGCGGTTGGATGGGCGGCCACAGCACCGCACCTGTGCCCGAGGAGGAGACGCTGGCGGCGGGCCCTGAGGTGAGGCCGGCTCGGCTGGGGCTGTGGATGTGTAGGTGTGCGCCGCTGCTGCAACAACGAGTAAAACGCGAGAAGAAGGGATGGCGGTAGAGAGGAAAAAAAGAAAAAGGTCGTGTTGTGTTGATGCGCAGGCAGACGCGTACAGAGGGACGAGCCCGGTCTGCAGCAGGGTGTGGCCGTGCCGAGTGCAGAGCAGCGGCGGCTCGGTTCGGTTCGGCCCGGCCCGGCGGGCCGCGCTGTTGTCGCGGACGTGAGCGCCCCCTGGCGGGTGGCCGGAGGCGGCGCGGCGTGTTGGACGTGTGGCTGGTGGCAGTGCACAATTTGCGAGTGGCTGGCGGTGTGGTGTGGCGGTTGGCGCGTCGGGCGGCGGAGAGGTATGTGTTGCGGGCGCCCTTTGCTGCGCTGCGTCGTTGCGTGTGCCGTACAGGGCGGGCGCTTGTCGACTGTGTGGGCGGTGTGGCGAATTGGCGTGAAACGGCTGCCGAGAGGTGTGTGGTAGCGAGCCGGTCGGTGGTGTCAGTGCGAAGGGGAATGTGCGTGCGTTTGGCGGTTTCGGTGTGCTTTTTGCGGCGTGAGAGTGGGAATTAGTGGGGCCGGCTGTTGTGTTGGTTCCTTGTGTCTTGTGTCGCGTAGCTTGATGGCAACGTGGAAGGACGCCGGTTTCGTTTCGAGCCTTGCGTGTGGTTGTCGACGTTGACTGGTTGGCGTGTGCCGATGCACGTGCATGTGTGGGTCGCGAGTGCGTTTTTGGCTGGCTGTGTGTGTGTGTGTGTGTGTGTGTGTGTGTGTGTGTGTTTTGGGGGGGAAGGGGGAGGCGGTGGTGAAAGTGCAGTCGTTGCCACGGGCGTCGTCGGGTGGGGCTGGGGCTGTGCGTCGTGGCGGAAAGGTGGTAGGTTGCGGGAAGCGAGCCCGTCGTTGACGGTGTCGCGTGAGTTGTGAATCGAGTGGGGCGCGGGGCGCGGGACAGGAGCAGCGTGCCGCTGCGTCGTGGTCGTCAGCAGAGGCTGTGCGTGTGCTTGTCCTTTTTGTGGGCGGTTCGTGCGAGGCGTTTTTGTTTTGTGTTGCCCTAGTTGTTAGTTTATTTTGTTTGTGTTTGTTATTTTGAGACGACGACTGGTTGGTGGCGTGCGCGCGAAGTGGCGGTGTGCGCTTCCCGTGTCGTTTGTGTTGTTTGGTTTTTTTGTTTTTGTGTGTTTTTGTTTTTTTTTTTTTTTTTTTTTTTTTTTTTGCACTGGGCCCCGGTGGGTGGGTGCGTGTGTGTCGATTGCCGGCTGGCGAAAGGTGCGCCATCGGCGGGGTGGGTCGCCGGCACAAGTAGAGGCGGCGGCGTTGTTGCTGTTGTTGTGTGGTGTTTGTTTTGTTCGGCTGTGTCGGCGAGCTGTGTTGCGGTGCGTGTGAATGGTGGTGCAAAAGTGCTGGCGTTGGGGCTGCGACTGCGACGGCGACGGCGGCGAGCCGCGGGCGCGCCATTGATAGTGATGTTGTGAACAGCGGCTGTGTACGGTAGTGGTGTTGTTGTAGCACGACGTGCATCCGGGCCGGCGCGGAAAGCGCAGTTGCGGGCGGTTGCCCTTCGGTGCCAGCCATGTCGCGTGAGCGGCGGGTTGCTCTGGTGTCGACACGTGGTGCTCTGGGTTGTTGTGTGGTGCCCTTTGGCCGGTGGGGGTGGTTCGCGTGTGTCTCGTTCGCGCTCGGTGTCTGGTCGTGGTCGTGCTGCTCCCCCGTCTGTCGGCGGTTTCCGACGTCGTCTGTACGTTTTTGTTCGTTTGCGGCGTGCCTGCCGACGTCGTCCCGTCGCGACCTTTCAACCGAAAGTGTGGCGCCCGAAGGTGAACGAACGTAACCCTGACCTCGGCGCTTTACGCTGAGCCGAGCGAACCGAACCGAACCTAACCTGTGGTGTGGCGAGGTGAGCTCAGCCTGTGAGCCCCTAACGTCTACGTAAGGTAAGCTGTCCGGCTCACGCCTCACGTTTTTGAACGCTTTTTTAACCTACGTTTGACGCTTCTTAACCTAGCACTGACCCCTTAACCTAACGTGTAACCTAACCTAACCTAACCTAACCTAACCTAACCTAACCTAACCTAACCTAACCTCTGACGCCTGACGTGTTTGAATGCTTAACCTAAGTTTGACGCTTAACCTAACCCAAGTCCCCTTAACCTAACCCACGTCCACCTAACCTAACCTAACCTAACGTAGACGTGTAAACGTAATGTGTAACGCGTAACGTGTAAGGTCGGCTGTCGTGTGTGCTTGACGGCAGATTGGGTTGGTCTGTAGATTCGGATTGCGGTTTGCCTCGGTCGAGGGGTTGGGTCGGAAGCGGCGAGGGGCGGCGGCGCCTGTTGCGCAGGCGGCGTCCGTTTGCGGCGGGCAATTGTTGAGAAACGGCTGTGAATGTTGGCGGGCGAGAGGAGGAGGACGGCGCGCGATGTGGCCCGACGGCTGCGGGCCGATCGGGAAACGGCGGGAGGGCGACGGAAGGCGATGGGGCGGCGGAGGCGCGTTTGCACGGCCGTCATCGCCGCACGCCTCGGCTTGTGTGGCTGTGGCGCCGGCCGCGCTGGCCGGGCTGCCGCGGCGACGGTGTGGGAGTTTTGCCGAAGGTTTGGCCATTGTGGCGGGTCGTCGGCTGGGGCTGTGGGGGCGGCATTTGGGCGGGGGCGGCGATTCTCGGCGGGCCGACCCAGGCTGTAGCGCGCGGTAGCTGCAGTTTGGCCGTGGTTTGCGGCGCTGCCGTGGCGACTGGTTGGCGACTGTGGTGTGGCTGTGTGTAGCCCCATCCTCGGTGGTTTGAAAGGCGCGGGCGGTTGTGGCGCAGGTTTGGGGCTGCTCCGCACAGGCTGTCGGACGTTGGGCGGTAGCAAGCGCTCCATCCGCGTACTTAAGGCTAACTTAAATTAGCTGCTTGGTGCAGAGTTTACCTTGCGGCATTTTCTGCTTCTGCTGAGGTGTCATGTGGGTATGTTGTCATCTTTATTTAATGTGTAACATCAGTGTGTGCGGGACGTCATGTTTTCATCAGGTGTTGGGCTTCCTTTGGGCGTCAGGGTATGAAGGGGGATGGCAGTGCTTTTCTGCTTCAAGTCTTCATCTGTCGAGCATGGCCACTGGCCGTCGATAGCGGTCTCTGGGATTAGCAGGAGCTCCCAGCGCTCTGATGAGGGGGTTCGTAGAAACCCTCGTCCGGGTATAGAACCGTCTGGCACTCTTCTTGTGCCTTTCCAGCACGGTGTCCTCGTCGGCTGCCTCGTGGAGGTATTCATGGGGGAACTGCGAGTGCACATGGAAGACCCGCCGCAGGATCTTGTTTTGCAGACTCTGGAGGCGTTGAAGATGTGTCCTCGCTGCGCAGCCCCAGACCTCGCACGCATAATCAAACAGCGGGCGGAGGTAGAGGCGAAAGATGAGAAGGCCATTCGCCGGCGTCAACTCAGAGTGTTCATTGAGGAATGGGTAGAGAGCGCCCATCCGTTGAATAACCTTGAGCCTCACGTCATCAATGTGAGGCTTCCAGGTCAACCTCTTGTCCAGGAGGACCCCCAGGTAGCGGACGGTGTCACTCCACGGTATTTCGACGTCGTAGAGGCGGAGTCGTCGTTCCGGTGCAGTCCTCTTCCTCGTGAAGACAATGGCCTGCGTCTTCGCTGGATTAAATGCAATGCGCCATTTCGCAGCCCAATCTTGCAAGGCGTGACAAGCTGCCTGAAGGCGAGGGATCAGCACCTCGCGCCACCGACTTCTAGAGAACAACATCGTGTCGTCCGCGTACACAGCTTTTTCGACCCGTGGAGGTGTTGGCAGGTCCGACGTAAACAAGCAGTAGAGGACCGGTCCGAGTACAGAGCCTTGAGGGACGCCAGCTCGGATAGGGCGGGCGTTGGAGAGGCGATCTTCTACTCGTACAGCAAAGGTGCGGTGTTCCAAGTAGGACGCAATCAGACGGACGTAGGCCTTCGGGAAGTGCAGTCGGTGTATTTTCCATAAGAGTCCCTGGTGCCACACGCTATCGAACGCCTTCTTGACGTCGAAGAGGACTGCCCCACAATAGTCGCGCTGGTTGAACGTCTGGGCGATATATTCAACAGCCCGAAGGATCTGCATCGTGGTGGAGTGGCCACTGCGAAAGCCGAACTGTTCCGGCGGCATGAGTTCCTCAGCATCGATGTGGACTTGTAACCGGCGAAGCAGGAGCCTCTCGAACAGTTTGCTGAGATGGGGTAGCAAGCTGATCGGCCTATAGTTGGATGGGTGGCGGCGGTCTTTCCCAGGCTTAGGTACTGCCACCACGATGGAATGCTTCCAGGCGCGTGGATAATTCGCAGTTCGCAGGATCCACGAAAAGATGGCTGCCAGATACACAATCGCCGTCCAGGGCAGCTGCTTCAGGACCAAGCCTGGGATGGCATCGACACCAGGGGCTTTGTTGGCAGGCAGAGTCCGTAAGCCCTCGTGAACTTCCTGAGGCGTGACGGGCGGAATGGGGTCGGCTTCCTCCTCCACATCTTGAAGCAGCGCCTCCACGTCGCGTTCAATGTGTGCAACCCGTTGGGGGTCAACTCCCTCGTCGAGCGGGCGAAAGTTGGCTTCGAAGGCGTCAGCCAATGCATTCGCCTTATCGTCGGGCCGGAAGACATCACCAGCAGCCGTTGCAAGAGGCGGGATCCGGGTGCGTCGTTGTGTGAAGAAGCGGATTGACTGAAAATTCATCGGGTCAGGTGTGAATGATCGAAGTTTCTCAGCCCATCGCTGATTCCTATGCGCGATGAGTCTGGCCTTGATGTCCCGCCGGAGGAGGTTGATGTGCCGCTTCAGGTCGCGATTCCGGGTAATCCGCCACTCACGACACAGCCGATTGCGCAGCCGGATCGAGTCCAAGATGTCTGGAGGCAGTCCTGGAGCGGGGACGGTAGTAGGTTTCGGCGGAGGCGTAGCATGGACGAGCGCATCCGTGACGTCAGCAACGAAGTGGTCGATGGAATCACCATTGATGTCTTCTGCAGCACGCACGGTGTCAATGGAGTGGGTGAGCCGTTCCTGGAAGCTGGTCCAGTTCGTTCTTCGGTAGTTGAGGCAGCCGGAGGAATGGTCCGGGGCAACTTGGAGGGTGAAGAGCACTGGGAGGTGGTTCGAATTCAGTGCATGGACCACCTCAGCTGTCAGATGCTGCGGGAGACCCTTGGTGATGGCCACATCAAGCACGTCCGGGCGGCCGTTGGATGGGTAACAGGTGGGCTCTTCCGGGCCGCAAACATACGATTGTGCTTCCTCGGTGGCACGGAGAAGAAGGCGTCCACTCCAGTTGGTGGCCTGAGAATTCCAAGCAGCATGCTTGGAATTCAGGTCCCCAGCGATGAAAAGGCGTCCAGGCATGCGGAGCAGCGCTCGAGCATCTTCGAGGTCCAGCACTCTTCTCGGGCTGCGGTAGACCGCAACAAAGGTGACGGGTCCCGTGCTCGTTTCCACAACGACTGCTGTAGCCTCGATGAGTCCCGTTGCCGGCGGTTGGATCTCATGATGCCGGATAGATCTGCGTATGAAGATGGCCGTCCCTCCTCCTCTCGTCAGCCGGTCCGTCCGGTAGCAACAGTAGTTAGGGATGTTGCTACGAATCCCAGGCTTTAAGAATGTTTCACAGACCATGCATATATCGACGTTATAGTCCGTCAAGAATTGTTGCAATTCAGGCACATCATGGGTGAGACCATCGGCATTATATGCCACAATCCTCAAGTCGTCAAGCCGTCTAATCCTGGCCATGACTGACGGCGGGAGGTGCTGCTGTTGCTGCCGGGAAGGCCCTGGTGAGTGTCGCCTCAACTGTGGCGGCAATGGTAGTTGGCAGTTGAGCCAGCGTGGAGGTGATGCTGGCGAGCGAGGTGGCAATCTGAGTCAGCAAGGCCAGGAGATCGTCTGTACCTGGCTGGTGCTGAGGGCGGATTGCCGGAGGTGGCTGCTGGCGTTGTCCTGGCGGTGCCACAGGCGGTGCCTGAGCAGCTGTTGATCCTGGAGGCTGCATCGAGCGCCGAAGGGCGTCCGCCACAGTGAGGTCATCGCGGATCTTCGCAGCACGTCGGTCCATCAATGTGGGCCAGGCGCGGGCATCAGAAGTCTGCGGCGGAGGCGGCTGCCTGGGTCGGCGGCGACTGGCGGGCGTCGTCTGCTTGAAGGTAGGCGGAAGACCGCGCATTCGTCGACTGGCCTCTTTGTGTTTACTGCACGAACGGAAGTTCGCCGGATGAGCGCCCCCGCAAAGTCCACAGGTCGCTGGCTGATCTCTGCTTCTTGTGCACGTCCTGCTGTCATGATTGGCGCCGCACTTGACGCAAATCCAGGGCATGGTGCACCACCTGGCAACATGGCCGAACCCTTGGCATCGATAACACTGCGTCGGGCCACGGGACTTCCGGAGCTTTTCCACTTTGATTTCCAAGCCGTAGAAGCGTTCCAGGTTGAAAATATCGCGATGTTCTGCTGTATCTGGTAGGATAACCACCCGATGACCAGTCTGCTGGTTGGTTCCCGGCATCCGATGGTGCTCGATCAGAGAGGCCACGAAACCAAGTTCCTCCAGTTCCTCTTTGACATCAGCATGCGCCAATGTGATAGGGATGCCCTTGATGAGCGCCTTGATCGTCGGCGGCCGAACTGCCGGAAAAGTGAACATCGGGATGCCCTTCTGGCCAAGCATGTCGTGGACCAAGATGTAGTCTTCGGTAGACGCTAGCATAAGCTTCAGGTTGCCATCCCCCGACTGTTTGACTGTAAATCCTTGACGGCAGTGTGTTTTAAGCCAGTCATGTAAATCCTTGTACGAATCCTTGTATTGTAGAAAGATCGGCGGTATTTTCCGACGTGGTGCGGTCGGCGTGGGGGCCGACTGGTCATCCATGGGCGTCTCGCCCTCATGCTGCGGCTGCTGTGCCGCGCCATCAGCACGCTGCTGCATCGCACGACGTTGCTGCTGTTCTGCCAGGGAAGAGGCGGCATCTTCTAGCGTGGCCCCTTCGCCCTGCAGCGGCTGGAAGGAGTTTGAGACCTCCAATTCTCTCGCGACGACGAGTCGCCGTGGCCTAGCCTGCTTCTTCAACGGCGGCTGTCGGAAACCCTCGTCCCGCGGTTCATTCCGTGTAAGCCGTCCCGACGTAGAGCGGCCGTCCGCGCTGCTTCTGCGCCGCAACTCCGATCGTCGTCGGTTGATGACCTCCTGCACGGTGGTATCTTCATCTATATCCGAAGAGTAATCCATATCGGCATCCAAAGGCTGCTCTGCCGCGAGGGTACTATTACTTCCCCCCGCGACAGGTCCGGTCGTCGTATGTGCGTCGGCTGATGGCGAGGCGGCCGGTGGGGCAAGCCCCATCGGACCGCGGCCGGCCGACGCGGGCGCAGCCGGAGCACGTGCTCCGGTCGCGCGAGCGCAGAGTGACACGTCCATCCCGTCTGACATCGCTCACTCGACGGGTAGCAAGCGCGGGAGGCGCGGCGCGGCGGCGCGCAGAGTGGCGGCCGCTCTCTCGGCCGTCCGCGCCCGCCCGCGACACTGGCTGGGCCTTGTGATTCTCTGCTCTGCTGCTGTGCTGTGCTTGCGTGCCTGCCTGCCGTCCCGCTCGCTCTCGCTGTGTGTTACGCGCGTCGTCGAAATGGCAGATCAGGCGGCTACGAACGAGACTGCTGCGGCACCCGCCGCCACCGGCACTACGAAGAAGGCCAAGTCTGCGTCGTCTGCGAAGAAGCCGCGCGCCAAGCCTGCGCACCCGCGCACCTCTGAGATGGTGACGGCCGCCATCAAGAGTCTGAAGGAGCGCGGCGGGTCGTCGCTGCAGGCGATCAAGAAGTACATAGCCGCGCACTACAAGCTGGACGCGGAGAAGCTGGCGCCGTTTATCAAGAAGTACCTCAAGTCGGCCGTCGTGGCGGGCGAGCTGGTGCAGACGAAGGGGAAGGGCGCGTCCGGCTCGTTCAAGCTTGCCGGCGCCGGCGGCGGGGGGGCGGCCGAGGGCGGCAAGGCTCGTGCTGGCGGTGCCAAGAAGAAGCGCGCCGCTCCGGCCAGCAAGGAGAAGAAGGGCGCCCGTGCGGCCGGCGCAAAGAAGGCTGGTGGCGTGAAGGCGGCGACCGGTCGGAAGGCGGGCGCCGCCAAGAAGGCGTCTGCGGCGTCGGCCGCGCCCGCGGGTGCGAAGAAGGCGGCTGCGGCCAAGCCGGCCAAGGCCAAGTCGCCGTCGAAGGCGAAGAAGGCCGCCAAGGTTCCGACGAAGAAGCCGAAGGCGCCGCGCCCGAAGAAGGCGACGACGCCGTCTAAGGCGAAGGCTTCGCCCAAGAAGAAGAAGTAGAGTAGAGGAGAAAGAGATGGGAGAAAGGAAGGGTTTGGCGCTTGACTCCGTCGTCCCCACCCCCCGTCGTCGTCTAGTGGCGCGCAAGAGACGCGCGGCCCAAAACGGCCCTTCTCAGGGCCATCAAAGCACGTCGGGGAAGGTTTTGATTGTCGTGTTGCGTTTGGTGTGGGTGTCTGTCTGGCGTTTCTGTATGCCCGTGGGGATGCTGTTTGCGTGCCGTGGTGGTTGGATTGCGGGGGTCGGTGGCGGGTGTGGGCGGCGGTAGCGGTAAGCGGTGTTGTTGTTGTTGTCGTGGTTGATTGTCGCCGTGTTTGTGGCGGCGGCCGACGGTTGGTTTTTCTGTCACGTTGTTTTGTTTGAATACGTTGGTTGGCTTGCCTGCGTTCGTTCGTCTCGGATGTCTGTCTTGTCGAGTCGTGTCTGGTCTTTGTTTTGTTTTGTTCCTTTGTGTGTGTGTGTGTGTGTGTTATGTTTTGCAACGGGGGGCACGTTGAGATGTGGAAGGAGTCGGCGGGGATTTCGGTGGCGCGTAGAGCGAGCGAGCGCGCGCGCCTGCCTGGCCGTTGGCCGTCGGAGTGGAGTGCGGGTTTTTTTTGTTTTCGAAACGAAAGCGGCGGCCGGCCAGCCACCCGTGCGGTGTGACGTCGGCCGTTGGGTATTGTGCGCTTTGAGCGCCGGGGAGGGATGATGTGTGATTGTTGCGCGCTGCTAGCAGGCAGGCAGAGTGAGCGGGTGTGGCGGACGGACGGGAAGTGGTGGTTTTTTTTTGTTTTTGGGTTGCGGGGCGAGAGGCAGGCGACCGACAAAGTTTGCTCGCGACGGAGAGATGTTAGTGGCCCTGAAAAGGGCCGTTTTTGTTTGTGCGGTGCGGTGCGGTGCGGTGCCGCGGCGCGGTTTAGGCGCGCTCGCCGCGGATGCGGCGCGCGAGCTGGATGTCCTTGGGCATGATGGTGACGCGCTTGGCGTGGATTGCGCACAGGTTGGTGTCTTCGAAGAGGCCGACGAGGTAGGCCTCGCTGGCCTCCTGCAGGGCCATGACTGCGGAGCTCTGGAAGCGCAGGTCGGTCTTGAAGTCCTGGGCGATCTCGCGCACTAGGCGCTGGAATGGCAGCTTGCGGATGAGCAGCTCTGTGCTCTTCTGGTAGCGCCTGATTTCTCGCAGGGCGACGGTGCCCGGCCTGTAGCGGTGGGGCTTCTTGACGCCTCCGGTGGCGGGCGCGCTCTTCCTCGCCGCCTTGGTGGCGAGCTGTTTGCGCGGCGCCTTTCCGCCGGTGGACTTGCGGGCCGTTTGCTTTGTGCGGGCCATGGCGGTAGCGGTAGCGGTAGCGGAGCGGCGTGCGTGGAGGTTAGGTGCGGCGCGGCGTCCGGTGCTGCCTTGACAACGGGCCCGCGCGCCTCCGTGCTGCGCTTATATGCCCTCGGTTGCGCGTGGTGGGGGGAGGGCGGGCCAGAGTCTATATAGGGGGGCGGCGGGCGCGCTGGGCGCAGACCGTAGCCGACTCGCCAGCCGCTGCAGCTGCTGTTTGTGCACGTTTTGCTTTGCCCGAGGAAGGAAGGATGACAGGCCGCGGCAAGGGAGGAAAGGGGCTCGGCAAGGGTGGCGCCAAGCGGCACCGCAAGGTGTTGCGCGACAACATCCAGGGCATCACGAAGCCCGCCATCCGCCGCCTGGCTCGCAGGGGCGGCGTGAAGCGCATCTCTGGTCTGATCTACGAGGAGACCCGCGGGGTGCTGAAGGTGTTCCTGGAGAACGTGATCCGCGACGCGGTGACGTACACTGAGCACGCCAAGCGCAAGACTGTGACGGCCATGGACGTGGTGTACGCCCTGAAGAGGCAGGGGCGCACCCTGTACGGTTTCGGCGGTTAGGCTGCGTCGCAGCGGGCGCTGGCCTTCCCGCGGCCGTGCTTGTGGGTGGGAGAGACTAGAAAACGGCCCTTTTCAGGGCCACCACACTGTTCGGAAGTTGAAAAGTGCGAAAGAGTCTGTGTTGTTGTTGCTGCGTGTGTGCGCTGTGTTGTTTGTTTGTTTCTTTCTTTCTTTCCGTTTGAGCGACGTGATGTGACTGGGAGGGGAGAAGGAAAGGAAACGTGTCATGTGGCTGGCTGTGTGTGGAGCTGCTTCGTTTGTGTGTTTGTTATTGTGTGTCTTTGTATCGATCGCGACGGAGATGGCGGGCTGTGTGTTGTTGTGCGAGAGGCGGTGATTATTTGCTTGCGTGGTTTGGCTCTGTGTGTTTGTTTGCGGCGGCGGCGTTGGGGTTTCCGAGGCAAGGCGTGTGGGCATAGGCGGCCGGATCAGCTGTTTCGTTCGTGTCGACGGCCGTTGCGCGCGGGAGTGGAGGGCGGTGTGTCGACACGCCTCCCTTTAACAATGGTCATTATTGCTGCCGTTGTCGGTTTGGAAGGCGACTGCGACCGTGCAAAATGTGTGTGTGTGTGTGTGTGTTTTGGGCCACACGGGCTGTGTGGACGACAAGATGGCGGACGTGCGCCGGCGGCGGCTGTGCTGTGACGGTGCAAAGTTAAAACAAAACAAGGTGCGGCGAGGACGACTGAAATTTTGCTTTGGACGTAGGTTTGTGTGGTGGCCCTGAAAAGGGCCGATTGTTGTGGGCCGAGCCGGCAAAGCGCGTTGCGTGCAGGGGAGCACGCGGCGGCTGCGATTGCCTGGCCTCCTTTAGGCCTTCTTCTCGGTCTTCTTTGGCAGCAGGACGGCCTGGATGTTGGGCAGGACACCACCCTGTGCGATGGTGACGCCCGACAGGAGCTTGTTGAGCTCCTCGTCGTTGCGGATGGCAAGCTGCAGGTGGCGCGGGATGATGCGCGTCTTCTTGTTGTCGCGGGCCGCGTTTCCGGCCAGCTCGAGCACCTCAGCCGCGAGGTACTCCATGACGGCGGCGAGGTAGACGGGCGCCCCGGCGCCGACGCGCTCTGCGTAGTTTCCCTTGCGCAGGAGGCGGTGGATTCTGCCGACCGGGAACTGGAGCCCAGCCCTGCTTGAGCGGGACTTTGACTTGCCCTTGACTTTGCCTCCCTTTCCGCGTCCGGACATGGCGATGGGCTAGCGACGGTGCACACGAAACGGAAACGAAAACGACCGGTGCGAGCGGCAGCGAGTCGAGCAGCGGAGTGCGTGCCGGCGCAGCCGGGGTGGGGGTGCTTTATGGGCTCGGGTGCGGCGGCCGGTTGCGCGCGCGCCCCATTGGTCGGCGGCCGCAACAGGGCGAGCTGGTAAAGGTGCGGCGGCGGCTGGCGGCGGGTGCCACTGTGTGGGGAGACGCTGACTAGAGCGGAGCGCTTGCTACTGGTGTTGCTGCTGCCGTACGTTGGTTCGAGATGCCGCCCAAGACTAGCGGGAAGGCCGCCAAGAAGGCTGGCAAGGCGCAGAAGAACATTTCGAAGGGCGACAAGAAGAAGAAGCGCAAGAGGAAGGAGAGCTATGCCATCTACATCTACAAGGTGCTGAAGCAGGTGCACCCTGACACGGGCATCTCGTCGAAGGCGATGAGCATCATGAACAGCTTCGTGAACGACATTTTCGAGCGCATTGCGGCCGAGGCTTCTCGCCTGGCGCACTACAACAAGCGCTCGACCATCACGTCCCGCGAGATCCAGACCGCTGTGCGGCTGTTGCTGCCTGGCGAGCTGGCCAAGCACGCCGTGAGCGAGGGCACGAAGGCGGTGACCAAGTACACGAGCTCCAAGTAAGGAGGTGGCTCTGGAATGGAAGGAAGGATGGAGAAGGCTCCTCCGTTGCGAGAGCGGCAAAACGGCCCTTTTCAGGGCCACCAACTTGCCTTTTGCGGGAAGGGCGGAATTGTTGTTGTTGTTTGTGTGTGTGGACGGCTGTGATGTATGTGTGCATTTTGATTGTGGGTGGGGGGGCGCGTCAAAGCGTGTTGCGCGGGGTACGGCCACGAGGTTGGTCGCCGTGGCGTGGAATGGTGGCACGCCTCGTTGGCGTGGTTTTTGACCCATTGGTGTTGTTGGGGTGTGTGTGTGTGTTACCCGTCTGCGAGGGGGGACAGTGCGATCGGCGACTTTTGTGTCACCGTAACGACGGCCGTTTGCGGGTTTGTTTTTTTGCACATCATACATGGCGAGGGTGAAATGTGAAATGTTTTTGTTTGGTTTTTGTTTTGTTTTTTTGCCGCCCACTATTCCCTTTGCTGTACGCCGAGTTTGACAATGGTGCGACGTAACTGCAGCGTGGAGGTGTGTGAGTGACGTTGAAATGAACGTGCCATTAAGACGCATTGTTGTTGTATTGTACTGTACGTGTACGGCGACACGCACGATGATGTACCATTCGACTCTGATGTTTGATAGCCGTGTCTGACTGATTGCGTACGACGCACGCACACCGATGTCGTCATTCAAGATGCACGCTAGACGACGACGGCGGCGGCGGCGGTGGTCGTTTGTTTGGCGAATGTCTGTACACGTGTTTGTCTGTGTCCATCCGGTATGTATTTGTTTGTTTGAAAGTGTTTTGTGTGTCGGTGACGTGGTCCGATCCGTCGCCCCCTGAGTAACTGTCGATCGGCGCGATAGACCGGCGTCACGCAACTGAACCGAAGTCTTGGGCACACCCGTCATACTGTTGTACACCGTCGCGCTGAGAACGGTAACGAAAGGTTGACGTTGATCGGTCGAATGTCTGGGCAGAACGTGAGGAATGAGGCAAGTCTGGGCAGAACGTGAGGAATGAGGCAAGAGTGCAAGGAGGGGGGGGCAAAAGAGAGAGGAAGGGAAAAAGGGGAGAAACGCATTCGTAGAGCAACGGAACGTTCCCGTGTCGGAGGCGTATTGGAGCCGCACTGAAATGCGTTTAACGGCGGCGCGGCTGCAAGTGTCTGCCGTGGTGAACGTTACCTTTGACGGCTGCATTGGGCTTTGCCTTTGCTTTCGCTTTCGCTTTCGCTTTCCCGGATGTACGTAACGTTTGTTGATATGGTTCTGAGGAAGAGTGTATGACAGTGCCGTGCCGTCCATGTTCGTGTGCCCTCCCATTGTGTGTATGCTATTGTCTGTGTACTTGAATGATGTATGTAGGTGTTAGTGGACATGTTTTACCAGTGGGGGGAAATGGATCGTCGATAGTTGCCGTCACTCTGTCACGGTCGAGATGACGCACCCTCCGTACAGAAAGGTGTCGAGAAAGTGAGTGTGTGTGTGTGTGTGTGTGTGTGTGTGTGCGTGCGTGCGTCCGTGAATTGGCAGTGTTTGGAGGTGGGCGTGCCCTGCATGTGGCCCGGAAAAGGCTGTTCGTTAGGCGGTAGTGTTGTGTGGACAGGGGAGGGGCATGCGTAACGCTGCTGGCATGGCATTTCGGGAGATGGGAGGGGGCAAACGAGGAAACGAGGAGCGGCGGCCAAAGACGGGACGGGGAGGGGCGCGGTGTGGGTGGCTTGCGCCTGTGCTCGGCGTTGTGGTTTGTGCAAAAGAGGAGGAGAAAAACAATGTGAGTTGCCAGGGAGGGGAGCGGTGTTGTGTTGTGGTTGTCGTGGTGTAGCCGCAGACGCGGCTGTCAGTGAACGTGGCGAGACGGACGGATGCGCGGAGGGGCGGGGGCGGGGGCGGCGCATTTCGCCGGTGCCGTGCCGTGCCGTGCCGTGCCTGAAAGCCGCGTGGTCGCTGTGTTGTTGGTGGCGTGGGGGCGAGGAGAGTACCGTACGGGTGTGCTTGTGCGCCGGAAATGGCACACTGCGCCCGCCCGTCTTGGAGGCTGATGGCTGTGGTGTGGAAATGGGGCGCGGTGATGTTGAAGCACAGAAAAGAAACCAAGAAAACGGAAGGCGTGATGCGGCGGTGGTGGTGAGAGCGGGAAAAACAAAACAAAAGAAAAAAAACAACAAAAAAAAAGAAGGAAAAACAACAAGAAACAAAAAAGAAAACAAAAAGTCTATCAATATTAAAATGTAAATGGAAATGGAAATGGACCCAGGTATAACCTCCCTGCACAAATAGCAGAGAGTCCGATGATAATAAAAATGTGCCAGAATGTTAACGTCCCTACAAAACAAACCCAACGATAATATTAATGAAAGAGTGAACCGTATGTAACATTGCAACAGACATAATGAAACCTGATAAATTGTATAAGGGCAGCAGCCGTTGACCTTTGGCCCTGTATTCAGAATAAAAAGAGCCAAAGATCGTTACCCCAATGAAAAAGACACTGAAACACGTATGTAACATAGTAGCGATGGCGAGACATTGTAGCATCTGTGACCAGAGAGTTTGCGCTGGACTGCGCGAGTGTTGCGAGCGGTTCTCAGTCAGTCAGTCAGTCTGTGTAGTTGAGGGCTGTACTCTGTCAGTAGTCGTCGCGTGCAGTACGCTAATAGTCGTCATGCAGAGCGGTCGGTCAGTAGTAGCAGCCGAGTGCGGTTGTGTGATGTAGGCGGTCGGCAACACTGGTCAAGATGGTGAATAAGGTATACTGTTAATTAATATAATCATTAGATAATGAGAAATTGTATTTATTGTAATTATGCTCCAACAAGTTCCCCAATAATAATTTTTATTTCAAAAGCATTTTTCAAACATTTAATCTTTTATTGAACTAAAGAGTTCGTTCCACTTCTTTGAAGAAAAATGTCACTAAAATCACAAAAAAAGAGAATATTATTATTTGCAATGCAGTTCCTCCAAGCGCTGCGCAACAACCAGAGCAGAAATGTGACATCCATTTATTCGGAGGTAAGACTTTAATTCCGATTGTTTTGCACAGGGCCAAAGACCGATATTTCGGTTTAATTGAAGTTTCTTGTCACTGAACGGACTTTTTTAAATGTTGTGTGAAGACTTTATATTTGAGTCAGATTGCGAATTGCACATTGTTGTTGCCATTTTCAATACCTCTCATTGTGGGCGAGGTTACAATTAGCGCAATGTCCATTAGCATCCGTAAATAACATTGTCCATTATTTTAAATATTGCTGGGAGGTTACAACACACACACAAAACAAAAAACAAAAAGAAACAAAAAATTGCATTTATATCCGCTCCTCGATTGTAGATACCCCTTACACAGCTGTGTGCAATGAATGAGTGCTGGCTGGTAATTAATTGCACTCCTTGGAGGGAAATGCCATAGGAAGTAGTCTTTAAAAAGTGAATGTTTTTCGTTAAGAGACAAAAGTTACTTTAGAAAAAAAGTAATAGTGGGGCTTGTGTTGTTGAACAAAATAAGTACAATGAACATACGTTATCAGATTTGCGCAATGCAGCGTCACACCACCTCTTGATTATAACACAATATACTATACATCGTCCCGAACCGTGACCAGAGTCGCGAGACGAGCAGAGCACGCCGCCGACGCCCGCTCAGTACAACCGTCCACCCGCTACTACTGTCGACCGACTACTACCTCTCCCGACTCGCGCTACAATATATATAACAACTGTTCCTGGCGACCCGGTGCGTGCCACTACTGTCGTCTGGCGCGGTCCAAGCGCCGACTAGCAGCGATAAAGAACTCTCTGGTCAGACAGAGATGCTGTCATGCCTCGCCATCGCTCTGGTAATGAATACATACGTGTTGCAGCGTGCGTACCACCGGAACACGCAGTGGCGGAGCCAAAGACTGTGTTGTCGAGGTCGAGTGCGAGTGGGAAGAGAGGCAGCGTCGGCACGGAGATGCAAGCGAGCGCGAGACGCACGGGGGCTGCGGCGTGGCGCGTTTGCGGTCGGCGCCTTTGGTGGCAACGGCCGGGACAAGCAGCGGTGTATGGTGTGGTGCGGGGCGGACAGGGGCGGCGGTGGACGGGGAGGAGGCGGCGCGACGACGGCATGGGGGCGAAAACGGGACGGGGGACGGCGGATGTTGAGAGGCGTCACGCGCGGACAGGACACAGACACAGAGACACACAGAGTGGAAAGGGAGGGTGCGCGGTAGTAGTTGGGAATGTGCGTACCGTGCGGGATGGGAGTGGGCGAGGAACACGGTCGTGGCCCCTGTTTTGGGTGCGTGTGATGACGTCGGTGTGTTGTGGGAAGGGAAGGTGCTGTGGCGGCGGCGCGTAATGGGCGTAGGCCGAAAAGAGAAAGGAACGTGGGCAGTGTGTTGGCAAGCGTCGGTTCGACTGCGACGTTGATGGGCAGGGCAGGGCAAGGTTAATGGTGGTAGGAGTAGGCGTGTGGGCGCAAAAAATCTGCCGCTGCAGGCGGTGCCGTAACCGCCATGGCGGGAAGGAGAGAGGGCCAAAGAAAGAAAGAAAGAAGAAAAAAAAGGAGGGGGGGGGGGGGCGAAAGTGGAGAGGCGGTGGTGTGAGAAGGGCGGGGGCGGAAGGAAGGCAGGAAGGACAAGAGGCGAGGCGACGGCTTGCTTTGTGTATCGGTCGGTCTCTGGCTATGCTTCGTTTTCTGCAGCAGGGTCGGTGCGCGGCGTGGCTCGCGGCAGTGGGAACGCCTGGTGGCTGGACGGCCAGCAATGCGGTTGGATGGGCGGCCACAGCACCGCACCTGTGCCCGAGGAGGAGACGCTGGCGGCGGGCCCTGAGGTGAGGCCGGCTCGGCTGGGGCTGTGGATGTGTAGGTGTGCGCCGCTGCTGCAACAACGAGTAAAACGCGAGAAGAAGGGATGGCGGTAGAGAGGAAAAAAAAAAAAAAGGTCGTGTTGTGTTGATGCGCAGGCAGACGCGTACAGAGGGACGAGCCCGGTCTGCAGCAGGGTGTGGCCGTGCCGAGTGCAGAGCAGCGGCGGCTCGGTTCGGTTCGGCCCGGCCCGGCGGGCCGCGCTGTTGTCGCGGACGTGAGCGCCCCCTGGCGGGTGGCCGGAGGCGGCGCGGCGTGTTGGACGTGTGGCTGGTGGCAGTGCACAATTTGCGAGTGGCTGGCGGTGTGGTGTGGCGGTTGGCGCGTCGGGCGGCGGAGAGGTATGTGTTGCGGGCGCCCTTTGCTGCGCTGCGTCGTTGCGTGTGCCGTACAGGGCGGGCGCTTGTCGACTGTGTGGGCGGTGTGGCGAATTGGCGTGAAACGGCTGCCGAGAGGTGTGTGGTAGCGAGCCGGTCGGTGGTGTCAGTGCGAAGGGGAATGTGCGTGCGTTTGGCGGTTTCGGTGTGCTTTTTGCGGCGTGAGAGTGGGAATTAGTGGGGCCGGCTGTTGTGTTGGTTCCTTGTGTCTTGTGTCGCGTAGCTTGATGGCAACGTGGAAGGACGCCGGTTTCGTTTCGAGCCTTGCGTGTGGTTGTCGACGTTGACTGGTTGGCGTGTGCCGATGCACGTGCATGTGTGGGTCGCGAGTGCGTTTTTGGCTGGCTGTGTGTGTGTGTGTGTGTGTGTTTTGGGGGGGAAGGGGGAGGCGGTGGTGAAAGTGCAGTCGTTGCCACGGGCGTCGTCGGGTGGGGCTGGGGCTGTGCGTCGTGGCGGAAAGGTGGTAGGTTGCGGGAAGCGAGCCCGTCGTTGACGGTGTCGCGTGAGTTGTGAATCGAGTGGGGCGCGGGGCGCGGGACAGGAGCAGCGTGCCGCTGCGTCGTGGTCGTCAGCAGAGGCTGTGCGTGTGCTTGTCCTTTTTGTGGGCGGTTCGTGCGAGGCGTTTTTGTTTTGTGTTGCCCTAGTTGTTAGTTTATTTTGTTTGTGTTTGTTATTTTGAGACGACGACTGGTTGGTGGCGTGCGCGCGAAGTGGCGGTGTGCGCTTCCCGTGTCGTTTGTGTTGTTTGGTTTTTTTGTTTTTGTGTGTTTTTTTTTTTTTTTTTTTGCACTGGGCCCCGGTGGGTGGGTGCGTGTGTGTCGATTGCCGGCTGGCGAGAGGTGCGCCATCGGCGGGGTGGGTCGCCGGCACAAGTAGAGGCGGCGGCGTTGTTGCTGTTGTTGTGTGGTGTTTGTTTTGTTCGGCTGTGTCGGCGAGCTGTGTTGCGGTGCGTGTGAATGGTGGTGCAAAAGTGCTGGCGTTGGGGCTGCGACTGCGACGGCGGCGAGCCGCGGGCGCGCCATTGATAGTGATGTTGTGAACAGCGGCTGTGTACGGTAGTGGTGTTGTTGTAGCACGACGTGCATCCGGGCCGGCGCGGAAAGCGCAGTTGCGGGCGGTTGCCCTTCGGTGCCAGCCATGTCGCGTGAGCGGCGGGTTGCTCTGGTGTCGACACGTGGTGCTCTGGGTTGTTGTGTGGTGCCCTTTGGCCGGTGGGGGTGGTTCGCGTGTGTCTCGTTCGCGCTCGGTGTCTGGTCGTGGTCGTGGTCGTGCTGCTCCCCCGTCTGTCGGCGGTTTCCGACGTCGTCTGTACGTTTTTGTTCGTTTGCGGCGTGCCTGCCGACGTCGTCCCGTCGCGACCTTTCAACCGAAAGTGTGGCGCCCGAAGGTGAACGAACGTAACCCTGACCTCGGCGCTTTACGCTGAGCCGAGCGAACCGAACCGAACCTAACGTGTGGTGTGGCGAGGTGAGCTCAGCCTGTGAGCCCCTAACGTCTACGTAAGGTAAGCTGTCCGGCTCACGCCTCACGTTTGAACGCTTTTGTAACCTACGTTTGACGCTTCTTAACCTAGCACTGACCCCTTAACCTAACGTGTAACCTAACCTAACCTAACCTAACCTAACCTAACCTAACCTAACCTAACCTCTGACGCCTGACGTGTTTGAATGCTTAACCTAAGTTTGACGCTTAACCTAACCCAAGTCCCCTTAACCTAACCCACGTCCACCTAACCTAACCTAACGTAGACGTGTAAACGTAATGTGTAACGCGTAACGTGTAAGGTCGGCTGTCGTGTGTGCTTGACGGCAGATTGGGTTGGTCTGTAGATTCGGATTGCGGTTTGCCTCGGTCGAGGGGTTGGGTCGGAAGCGGCGAGGGGCGGCGGCGCCTGTTGCGCAGGCGGCGTCCGTTTGCGGCGGGCAATTGTTGAGAAACGGCTGTGAATGTTGGCGGGCGAGAGGAGGAGGACGGCGCGCGATGTGGCCCGACGGCTGCGGGCCGATCGGGAAACGGCGGGAGGGCGACGGAAGGCGATGGGGCGGCGGAGGCGCGTTTGCACGGCCGTCATCGCCGCACGCCTCGGCTTGTGTGGCTGTGGCGCCGGCCGCGCTGGCCGGGCTGCCGCGGCGACGGTGTGGGAGTTTTGCCGAAGGTTTGGCCATTGTGGCGGGTCGTCGGCTGGGGCTGTGGGGGCGGCATTTGGGCGGGGGCGGCGATTCTCGGCGGGCCGACCCAGGCTGTAGCGCGCGGTAGCTGCAGTTTGGCCGTGGTTTGCGGCGCTGCCGTGGCGACTGGTTGGCGACTGTGGTGTGGCTGTGTGTAGCCCCATCCTCGGTGGTTTGAAAGGCGCGGGCGGTTGTGGCGCAGGTTTGGGGCTGCTCCGCACAGGCTGTCGGACGTTGGGCGGTAGCAAGCGCTCCGTCCACTTTCTTATGGCTAAGTTTTACAGCTATTTTATTGCAGGATTTACTTGTTAGCATTGCCTGCTTCTTCTGGGGAACATGTGTGAAAATTTGGTCATCTTTATTGAGCAGTGTCTTGTGTGTTTGTGGGACGGGAGTGTGACTTTCTTGTTTTTGCGGAGTTTTTTATTTTTACTTTTTGGAGCTTGTTACTGCAGAGCCCGTTTTTCCAGGCTGAGAGAGGTCATGTTTTAGGCTTCTTGCTTCTTCAGCGGTCGAGTAATGCTATCGGTCGTCTGTATTTGTCCCTCGCCGGTTGTGGTTCCGTCAATTGTCTAATGAGTGGGTTATCTGCGTCATGTGCACGGTCGTAAAATCTTCGTGCTTGGTCCTTATGTCTCTGTAGTACTTCTTTTTCATCCGCGGCGTCTTGTAGAAATCGATGTGGAAATTGCGAATGAACATGAAAAACTCGTCGTAGGATTTTGTTTTGTAGTGACTGTAGTCTCTGAATGTGGGTCTTTGCCGCACATCCCCATACTTCACTGGCATAATCCATTACCGGTCTGATGTACATCCTAAAAATCAGGAGGCCGTTTTCAATGGATAAGTCAGAAGTCTCATTGATGAGTGGATACAATGCGCCGAGTCGTTGGTTAATTTTTGCTCTGACGTCGTCAATTTGTAGTTTCCATGTTAGTCGTTTGTCGAGAATGACGCCGAGATACCGCGCTGATGTGTCCCACGGCAGCTGCGTGTTGTAAAGTCGGAGGTGACGAGCTGGCATTGTCTTCTTCCTAGTGAAAATCACCGCCTGTGTCTTCGTTGGGTTGAATGTTATCCGCCATTTTGCTGCCCATTGTTCAAGTGAATTCAGTGCGCTCTGCAACCGCGGCACCAAAACTTCTCTCCAGCGGCTGCGTGTGTAGATTACAGTGTCATCGGCGTAGATTGCTTTTTCTACTCGTGGTTGCGTCGGTATGTCGGTCGTGAATAGTGAGTAGAGGATCGGCCCAAGGACCGATCCTTGGGGTACCCCGGCGTTGATTTGTCGTGGCGTCGATAGTGCGTCATCCATCCTGACAGCGAAAGTACGTCCTTGCAGGTATGAGGCGAGTAGGCGAATGAATGGTTTCGGAAAGTGCAGGTGATGAAGTTTCCAGACGAGTCCTTTATGCCATACTGTGTCGAACGCTTTGGTCACATCAAGAAGGACTGCACCACAAAATTCTTTTCGATTGAATGCTTCAATGATGTAATGTACTACTCGGAGAATTTGTTGTGTTGTGCTGTGGCCACTGCGAAATCCAAATTGTTCTTGCGGTAAAGCTTCTGTTCTGGTGATGACGTTCTGGAGTCGTGCAAGAAATATGCGTTCGAACAGTTTACTGATGTGTGGTAACAGGCTGATTGGTCGATAGTTCTGCGGATGACGTCTGTCTTTTCCAGGTTTAGGTACGGCGACTACTATTGAATGTTTCCACTGTGATGGATATGTAGATGAGGTGAAAATCCAGTTGAAGATGGCTGCAAGTCGTACGATCGCTGTCCACGGGAGTTGTTTGAGTACACGACCTTGTATGTCGTCAACGCCGGGGGTCTTGTTCGGCGGTAGCATCCGTATGGCAGCCTGAACTTCTCTTGCGGTGGTAGGTGTTATTTCGTTTTCCTCTTCGTCTTCGTCGTCATCATACGTGCGGAGTAGTTCGTCAGCCTCTCTTTCAATTCGTTCGACTCTCTGTTGGTCAACTCTGTCGTTTTGCGGTTGAAAGTTCTGTTCAAAAGTGTCAGCGAGCATGTTGGCCTTGTCTTCCGGTCTGTATGCGGTCCTGTCTTGCGTCTGGAGCGGCGGTATTGTGGTCCTGCGATTTGTGAAGAATTTTATCATGTGCCAATGCATAGGATCGGGTGTGAAGGCGCGTAGTTTAGCTGCCCACTGCTGGTTTCTGTAGTCGATGAGTGCTGCCTTAATTTCGCGTCGTAACTGGTTAATTTGTCTCTTGAGCTGCGGATTTCGTGTTAGTCGCCATTCTCTGCATAGTCTGTTGCGCCGTCGTATTGAATCGAGAATGTGTTGCGGCAGTCCTGGTGTCGGTAAATGCAGCGGCTTAGGTGGCGGTGTCGAAAGATTCAATGCTTCTGTGATGGTGTCGGTGAATGCAGTGATCGATTGTTCAGTGATGTCGTCTTCGTCTTGAATTACATCTATTGAAAATGTGACATGTTCACGGAATGAGTCCCAGTTCGTGCGTCGTAGATTTAGGCGGCCTGGGTGCTGTACAGGTGTGACGTGAAGGGTGAAAATGACGGGTAGATGGTTTGAGTTTAATGCATGCACTACTTCTGCGGTCATGAAATGTGGAATGCCTTTAGTGATGGAGATGTCAATTATGTCAGGTCGGCCGCGTGATGGAAAACACGTCGGTTCTTCGGGGCCACAAACGTACGCGTTTGCTTCTTCCGTTGCCTGCAATAGGAGGCGGCCACTCATATTTGTTACGAGAGAATTCCAGGCGGCATGTTTTGAATTCAGATCGCCGGCGATAAAAAGTCGGCCTGGCGTCCGTAACAATTCTCTTGCGTCATCAATGTCAAGAATGTGACGTGGACTGCGATAGACGGAGATGAATGTGATTGGTCCGTTTTGAGTGTCTACAATGATAGCTGTCGTTTCGATGTGGCGCGTGATTGGTGGAGGCGCTTCATGATGACTAATTGAACGGCGAATGAAAATAGCGGTGCCGCCGCCGTGCGTCAATCTGTCCGTCCTATAACACTTATAATTTGGAATATTAGATCGAATTCCTGGCTTCAGAAAAGTCTCGTTCACTAGACAAATGTCTATGTTGTAGTCCGTAATAAACTGTCGCAGCTCAAGCACGTCATTAGTCAGATTGTCTGCGTTGTACGTCATTATACGTAGATTATCGAGTCGTGGCAGCCTAGGCATGCTGCATGGTCACGTCTTTAGTTACTATTTGCGTTCTGCTGAGCGTCGCCTCAATGGTGGCGGCGATGGTTTGTGGCAGCTGCACAAGCGCTCTACTCACCTCTGCAAGGGTAGATGCGATTTGCGCAAGTAGTACCTGCAGATCAGGCTGTTCCGTCCTCGGTGGTGGTGACGGCTGTCTCCTTGCGTTTGCCGGCTGTGGTCCATAGGCTGGCGGCACAGTTTGGCGCTGTGACGCCGGAATTGACGATGACGCGTGCGGCTGGAGGCCCTGTTTTAGAACTTCCGCTGCCGTGAGCTCTGTGCGCAGCCTGTTGGCGCGGTGCTGCATCGGCGTGGGCCAGCTGCTCTGGTCCACGGTCGGCGGTGGCGGCGGCGGGCGCTGCCGGCGCGTAGATGGCTTCAGCGGTGGTAGTCCTCTAAATCGTCGACTTGCCTCCTTGTGCTTCGGACACGTTCGATAATTAGCGGGATGAGCCCCGCCACAGAGCCCGCACGTCGGCGCCTCCTCTCGTGACCGCGTACATTCACGGCTGTCATGTCCCGCGCCGCATTTTACGCACACTGGTGGCATGGTGCAATAGCGGGCAACATGATTGAATCCTTGGCATCTGTAACATTGTATATGTCCGCGTGATCTTCTCAGTCGTTCAACTTTCACTGAAAGATCGTAGATACGAGTGAGTTGAAAGATGCCGCGATGTTCGGTCGTATCCGGTAGTATCACAACGCGGTGCCCTGTGAGTTGATTAGTTCCCGGCATCTTGTGATTCTCGATCACTGTAGCAACATATCCCAACTCTTCTAACTCTTCTTTAAGTTCTGCGTGTGTCACAGTCATCGGTATTCCCTTTATCAGCGTCTTTATCGTTGGTGGCCGGACCGCTGGCGTCGTGTACATGGGAATCCCTTCTTCCCCAAGCTTTCCCACGACGTTAACATAGTCTTCAGTTGTGTTTAATAGCAGTTTCAACGTCTCTCCGCCCGTCTGTCGCACTGTAAATGTCGCCTTACAGTTCGTCTTGAGCCACGTGTGCAGCTGCTTGTAAGACTCCTTGTACCGCAGAGTTATCGGCGGAATCCTCTTGGGTCCTGCAGGTGGTACTGGTGGAGCATCTGCTTCCATGTCATGGTCATTTTCGGGATCTGCAGGCGTGTTTTGCCGCCGCTGTTGTTCATCTCTCTGTCGCTGTTTCTCCACTAAATCATCATTTGCGGCGTCTAGTGACACTCCCGTCCCTCTTAGGGGCTCATACCGGTTAGTTACATCAAGTTCTCTGGCCACTATGAGCTGTTGATGCCGCGCCTGCTTCTTCCGTGGCGGAATCTGGAAGTCCGCTGCGGCTGTGCTGCCGTGGTCTTCGCGGCCGTCTGTAGAATGGCTACGGTCCCCTCGTCGGTGGTTTTTCGCTTCTCTCGAGACTGTAGGAGTCTCGGCGGGTTCGTCGTCCTCAGGTAGGTCCGGAGTAAAATCCATATCATGGTCCATATTCATCTCCGACGCGAGGGTACTAATACTTCCCCTCGCGCCGGGTCGGGTCATCGTAGACGTGCCGGCTGATGGCGGGGCGGTCGACGGAGCAAGCCCCGTCAAACCGCGGCCGGCCGGCACAGGTGTTCCTGGTGCATGAGCACCAGACTCACGAGCACGCAATCGCACATCCTCCCCCTCCGACATCACGATTTCGAGTGGTGGTAGCAAGCGCGGGAGGCGCGGCGCGGCGGCGCGCAGAGTGGCGGCCGCTCTCTCGGCCGTCCGCGCCCGCCCGCGACACTGGCTGGGCCTTGTGATTCTCTGCTCTTGTGCTTGCGTGCCTGCCGTCCCGCTCGCTCTCGCTGTGTGTTACGCGCGTCGTCGAAATGGCAGATCAGGCGGCTACGAACGAGACTGCTGCGGCACCCGCCGCCACCGGCACTACGAAGAAGGCCAAGTCTGCGTCGTCTGCGAAGAAGCCGCGCGCCAAGCCTGCGCACCCGCGCACCTCTGAGATGGTGACGGCCGCCATCAAGAGTCTGAAGGAGCGCGGCGGGTCGTCGCTGCAGGCGATCAAGAAGTACATAGCCGCGCACTACAAGCTGGACGCGGAGAAGCTGGCGCCGTTTATCAAGAAGTACCTCAAGTCGGCCGTCGTGGCGGGCGAGCTGGTGCAGACGAAGGGGAAGGGCGCGTCCGGCTCGTTCAAGCTTGCCGGCGCCGGCGGCGGGGGGGCGGCCGAGGGCGGCAAGGCTCGTGCTGGCGGTGCCAAGAAGAAGCGCGCCGCTCCGGCCAGCAAGGAGAAGAAGGGCGCCCGTGCGGCCGGCGCAAAGAAGGCTGGTGGCGTGAAGGCGGCGACCGGTCGGAAGGCGGGCGCCGCCAAGAAGGCGTCTGCGGCGTCGGCCGCTCCCGCGGGTGCGAAGAAGGCGGCTGCGGCCAAGCCGGCCAAGGCCAAGTCGCCGTCGAAGGCGAAGAAGGCCGCCAAGGTTCCGACGAAGAAGCCGAAGGCGCCGCGCCCGAAGAAGGCGACGACGCCGTCTAAGGCGAAGGCTTCGCCCAAGAAGAAGAAGTAGAGTAGAGGAGAAAGAGATGGGAAAGGAAGGGTTTGGCGCTTGACTCCGTCGTCCCCACCCCCCGTCGTCGTCTAGTGGCGCGCAAGAGACGCGCGGCCCAAAACGGCCCTTCTCAGGGCCATCAAAGCACGTCGGGGAAGGTTTTGATTGTCGTGTTGCGTTTGGTGTGGGTGTCTGTCTGGCGTTTCTGTATGCCCGTGGGGATGCTGTTTGCGTGCCGTGGTGGTTGGATTGCGGGGGTCGGTGGCGGGTGTGGGCGGCGGTAGCGGTAAGCGGTGTTGTTGTTGTTGTTGTTGTCGTGGTTGATTGTCGCCGTGTTTGTTTTGTGGCGGCGGCCGACGGTTGGTTTTCTGTCACGTTGTTTTGTTTGAATACGTTGGTTGGCTTGCCTGCGTTCGTTCTTCTCGGATGTCTGTCTTGTCGAGTCGTGTCTGGTCTTTGTTTTGTTCCTTTGTGTGTGTGTGTGTTATGTTTTGCAACGGGGGGGCACGTTGAGATGCGGAAGGAGTCGGCGGGGATTTCGGTGGCGTGTAGAGCGAGCGAGCGCGCCTGCCTGGCCGTTGGCCGTCGGAGTGGAGTGCGGGTTTTTTTTGTTTTCGAAACGAAAGCGGCGGCCGGCCAGCCACCCGTGCGGTGTGACGTCGGCCGTTGGGTATTGTGCGCTTTGAGCGCCGGGGAGGGATGATGTGTGATTGTTGCGCGCTGCTAGCAGGCAGGCAGAGTGAGCGGGTGTGGCGGACGGACGGGAAGTGGTGGTTTTTGTTTTTGGGTTGCGGGGCGAGAGGCACGGGGCGAGAGGCAGGCGACCGACAAAGTTTGCTCGCGACGGAGAGATGTTAGTGGCCCTGAAAAGGGCCGTTTTTGTTTGTGCGGTGCGGTGCCGCGGCGCGGTTTAGGCGCGCTCGCCGCGGATGCGGCGCGCGAGCTGGATGTCCTTGGGCATGATGGTGACGCGCTTGGCGTGGATTGCGCACAGGTTGGTGTCTTCGAAGAGGCCGACGAGGTAGGCCTCGCTGGCCTCCTGCAGGGCCATGACTGCGGAGCTCTGGAAGCGCAGGTCGGTCTTGAAGTCCTGGGCGATCTCGCGCACTAGGCGCTGGAATGGCAGCTTGCGGATGAGCAGCTCTGTGCTCTTCTGGTAGCGCCTGATTTCTCGCAGGGCGACGGTGCCCGGCCTGTAGCGGTGGGGCTTCTTGACGCCTCCGGTGGCGGGCGCGCTCTTCCTCGCCGCCTTGGTGGCGAGCTGTTTGCGCGGCGCCTTTCCGCCGGTGGACTTGCGGGCCGTTTGCTTTGTGCGGGCCATGGCGGTAGCGGTAGCGGTAGCGGAGCGGCGTGCGTGGAGGTTAGGTGCGGCGCGGCGTCCGGTGCTGCCTTGACAACGGGCCCGCGCGCCTCCGTGCTGCGCTTATATGCCCTCGGTTGCGCGTGGTGGGGGGAGGGCGGGCCAGAGTCTATATAGGGGGGCGGCGGGCGCGCTGGGCGCAGACCGTAGCCGACTCGCCAGCCGCTGCAGCTGCTGTTTGTGCACGTTTTGCTTTGCCCGAGGAAGGAAGGATGACAGGCCGCGGCAAGGGAGGAAAGGGGCTCGGCAAGGGTGGCGCCAAGCGGCACCGCAAGGTGTTGCGCGACAACATCCAGGGCATCACGAAGCCCGCCATCCGCCGCCTGGCTCGCAGGGGCGGCGTGAAGCGCATCTCTGGTCTGATCTACGAGGAGACCCGCGGGGTGCTGAAGGTGTTCCTGGAGAACGTGATCCGCGACGCGGTGACGTACACTGAGCACGCCAAGCGCAAGACTGTGACGGCCATGGACGTGGTGTACGCCCTGAAGAGGCAGGGGCGCACCCTGTACGGTTTCGGCGGTTAGGCTGCGTCGCAGCGGGCGCTGGCCTTCCCGCGGCCGTGCTTGTGGGTGGGAGAGACTAGAAAACGGCCCTTTTCAGGGCCACCACACTGTTCGGAAGTTGAAAAGTGCGAAAGAGTCTGTGTTGTTGCTGCGTGTGTGCGCGCTGTGTTGTTTGTTTGTTTGTTTCTTTCTTTCCGTTTGAGCGACGTGATGTGACTGGGAGGGGAGAAGGAAAGGAAACGTGTCATGTGGCTGGCTGTGTGTGGAGCTGCTTCGTTTGTGTGTCTTTGTATCGATCGCGACGGAGATGGCGGGCGGGCTGTGTGTTGTTGTGCGAGAGGCGGTGATTATTTGCTTGCGTGGTTTGTCTCTGTGTGTTTGTTTGCGGCGGCGTTGGGGTTTCCGAGGCAAGGCGTGTGGGCATAGGCGGCCGGATCAGCTGTTTCGTTCGTGTCGACGGCCGTTGCGCGCGGGAGTGGAGGGCGGTGTGTCGACACGCCTCCCTTTAACAATGGTCATTATTGCTGCCGTTGTCGGTTTGGAAGGCGACTGCGACGGTGCAAAATGTGTGCGTGTGTGTGTGTGTTGGGCCACACGGGCTGTGTGGACGACAAGATGGCGGACGTGCGCCGGCGGCGGCTGTGCTGTGACAGTGCAAAGTTAAAACAAAACAAGGTGCGGCGAGGACGACTGAAATTTTGCTTTGGACGTAGGTTTGTGTGGTGGCCCTGAAAAGGGCCGATTGTTGTGGGCCGAGCCGGCAAAGCGCGTTGCGTGCAGGGGAGCACGCGGCGCTGCGATTGCCTGGCCTCCTTTAGGCCTTCTTCTCGGTCTTCTTTGGCAGCAGGACGGCCTGGATGTTGGGCAGGACACCACCCTGTGCGATGGTGACGCCCGACAGGAGCTTGTTGAGCTCCTCGTCGTTGCGGATGGCAAGCTGCAGGTGGCGCGGGATGATGCGCGTCTTCTTGTTGTCGCGGGCCGCGTTTCCGGCCAGCTCGAGCACCTCAGCCGCGAGGTACTCCATGACGGCGGCGAGGTAGACGGGCGCCCCGGCGCCGACGCGCTCTGCGTAGTTTCCCTTGCGCAGGAGGCGGTGGATTCTGCCGACCGGGAACTGGAGCCCAGCCCTGCTTGAGCGGGACTTTGACTTGCCCTTGACTTTGCCTCCCTTTCCGCGTCCGGACATGGCGATGGGCTAGCGACGGTGCACACGAAACGGAAACGAAAACGACCGGTGCGAGCGGCAGCGAGTCGAGCAGCGGATGTGCGTGCCGGCGCAGCCGGGGTGGGGGTGCTTTATGGGCTCGGGTGCGGCGGCCGGTTGCGCGCGCGCCCCATTGGTCGGCGGCCGCAACAGGGCGAGCTGGTAAAGGTGCGGCGGCGGCTGGCGGCGGGTGCCACTGTGTGGGGAGACGCTGACTAGAGCGGAGCGCTTGCTACTGGTGTTGCTGCTGCCGTACGTTGGTTGGAGATGCCGCCCAAGACTAGCGGGAAGGCCGCCAAGAAGGCTGGCAAGGCGCAGAAGAACATTTCGAAGGGCGACAAGAAGAAGAAGCGCAAGAGGAAGGAGAGCTATGCCATCTACATCTACAAGGTGCTGAAGCAGGTGCACCCTGACACGGGCATCTCGTCGAAGGCGATGAGCATCATGAACAGCTTCGTGAACGACATTTTCGAGCGCATTGCGGCCGAGGCTTCTCGCCTGGCGCACTACAACAAGCGCTCGACCATCACGTCCCGCGAGATCCAGACCGCTGTGCGGCTGTTGCTGCCTGGCGAGCTGGCCAAGCACGCCGTGAGCGAGGGCACGAAGGCGGTGACCAAGTACACGAGCTCCAAGTAAGGAGGTGGCTCTGGAATGGAAGGAAGGATGGAGAAGGCTCCTCCGTTGCGAGAGCGGCGAAACGGCCCTTTTCAGGGCCACCAACTTGCCTTTTGCGGGAAGGGCGGAATTGTTGTTGTTGTTGTTGTTTGTGTGGACGGCTGTGATGTATGTGTGCATTTTGATTGTGGGTGGGGGGGCGCGTCAAAGCGTGTTGCGCGGGGTACGGCCACGAGGTTGGTCGCCGTGGCGTGGAATGGTGGCACGCCTCGTTGGCGTGGTTTTTGACCCATTGGTGTTGTTGGGGTGTGTGTGTGTTTGTGTGTTACCCGTCTGCGAGGGGGGACAGTGCGATCGGCGACTTTTGTGTCACCGTAACGACGGCCGTTTGCGGGTTTGTTTTTTTGCACATCATACATGGCGAGGGTGAAATGTGAAATGTTTTTGTTTGGTTTGTTTTTGCCGCCCACTATTCCCTTTGCTGTACGCCGAGTTTGACAATGGTGCGACGTAACTGCAGCGTGGAGGTGTGTGAGTGACGTTGAAATGAACGTGCCATTAAGACGCATTGTTGTTGTATTGTACTGTACGTGTACGGCGACACGCACGATGATGTACCATTCGACTCTGATGTTTGATAGCCGTGTCTGACTGATTGCGTACGACGCACGCACACCGATGTCGTCATTCAAGATGCACGCTAGACGGCGGCGGCGGCGGCGGCGCCGGTCGTTTGTTTGGCGAATGTCTGTACACGTGTTTGTCTGTGTCCATCCGGTATGTATTTGTTTGTTTGTTTGAAAGTGTTTTGTGTGTCGGTGACGTGGTCCGATCCGTCGCCCCCTGAGTAACTGTCGATCGGCGCGATAGACCGGCGTCACGCAACTGAACCGAAGTCTTGGGCACACCCGTCATACTGTTGTACACCGTCGCGCTGAGAACGGTAACGAAAGGTTGACTCTGATCGGTCGAATGTCTGGGCAGAACGTGAGGAATGAGGCAAGAGTGCAAGGAGGGGGGGGCAAAAGAGAGAGGAAGGGAAAAAGGGGAGAAACGCATTCGTAGAGCAACGGAACGTTCCCGTGTCGGAGGCGTATTGGAGCCGCACTGAAATGCGTTTAACGGCGGCGCGGCTGCAAGTGTCTGCCGTGGTGAACGTTACCTTTGACGGCTGCATTGGGCTTTGCCTTTGCTTTCGCTTTCGCTTTCGCTTTCCCGGATGTACGTAACGTTTGTTGATATGGTTCTGAGGAAGAGTGTATGACAGTGCCGTGCCGTCCATGTTCGTGTGCCCTCCCATTGTGTGTATGCTATTGTCTGTGTACTTGAATGATGTATGTAGGTGTTAGTGGACATGTTTTACCAGTGGGGGGAAATGGATCGTCGATAGTTGCCGTCACTCTGTCACGGTCGAGATGACGCACCCTCCGTACAGAAAGGTGTCGAGAAAGTGAGTGTGTGTGTGTGTGTGTGTGTGTGTGTGTGCGTGCGTGCGTCCGTGAATTGGCAGTGTTTGGAGGTGGGCGTGCCCTGCATGTGGCCCGGAAAAGGCTGTTCGTTAGGCGGTAGTGTTGTGTGGACAGGGGAGGGGCATGCGTAACGCTGCTGGCATGGCATTTCGGGAGATGGGAGGGGGCAAACGAGGAAACGAGGAGCGGCGGCCAAAGACGGGACGGGGAGGGGCGCGGTGTGGGTGGCTTGCGCCTGTGCTCGGCGTTGTGGTTTGTGCAAAAGAGGAGGAGAAAAACAATGTGAGTTGCCAGGGAGGGGAGCGGTGTTGTGTTGTGGTTGTCGTGGTGTAGCCGCAGACGCGGCTGTCAGTGAACGTGGCGAGACGGACGGATGCGCGGAGGGGCGGGGGCGGGGGCGGCGCATTTCGCCGGTGCCGTGCCGTGCCGTGCCGTGCCTGAAAGCCGCGTGGTCGCTGTGTTGTTGGTGGCGTGGGGGCGAGGAGAGTACCGTACGGGTGTGCTTGTGCGCCGGAAATGGCACACTGCGCCCGCCCGTCTTGGAGGCTGATGGCTGTGGTGTGGAAATGGGGCGCGGTGATGTTGAAGCACAGAAAAGAAACCAAGAAAACGGAAGGCGTGATGCGGCGGTGGTGGTGAGAGCGGGAAAAACAAAACAAAAGAAAAAAAACAACAAAAAAAAAGAAGGAAAAACAACAAGAAACAAAAAAGAAAACAAAAAGTCTATCAATATTAAAATGTAAATGGAAATGGAAATGGACCCAGGTATAACCTCCCTGCACAAATAGCAGAGAGTCCGATGATAATAAAAATGTGCCAGAATGTTAACGTCCCTACAAAACAAACCCAACGATAATATTAATGAAAGAGTGAACCGTATGTAACATTGCAACAGACATAATGAAACCTGATAAATTGTATAAGGGCAGCAGCCGTTGACCTTTGGCCCTGTATTCAGAATAAAAAGAGCCAAAGATCGTTACCCCAATGAAAAAGACACTGAAACACGTATGTAACATAGTAGCGATGGCGAGACATTGTAGCATCTGTGACCAGAGAGTTTGCGCTGGACTGCGCGAGTGTTGCGAGCGGTTCTCAGTCAGTCAGTCAGTCTGTGTAGTTGAGGGCTGTACTCTGTCAGTAGTCGTCGCGTGCAGTACGCTAATAGTCGTCATGCAGAGCGGTCGGTCAGTAGTAGCAGCCGAGTGCGGTTGTGTGATGTAGGCGGTCGGCAACACTGGTCAAGATGGTGAATAAGGTATACTGTTAATTAATATAATCATTAGATAATGAGAAATTGTATTTATTGTAATTATGCTCCAACAAGTTCCCCAATAATAATTTTTATTTCAAAAGCATTTTTCAAACATTTAATCTTTTATTGAACTAAAGAGTTCGTTCCACTTCTTTGAAGAAAAATGTCACTAAAATCACAAAAAAAGAGAATATTATTATTTGCAATGCAGTTCCTCCAAGCGCTGCGCAACAACCAGAGCAGAAATGTGACATCCATTTATTCGGAGGTAAGACTTTAATTCCGATTGTTTTGCACAGGGCCAAAGACCGATATTTCGGTTTAATTGAAGTTTCTTGTCACTGAACGGACTTTTTTAAATGTTGTGTGAAGACTTTATATTTGAGTCAGATTGCGAATTGCACATTGTTGTTGCCATTTTCAATACCTCTCATTGTGGGCGAGGTTACAATTAGCGCAATGTCCATTAGCATCCGTAAATAACATTGTCCATTATTTTAAATATTGCTGGGAGGTTACAACACACACACAAAACAAAAAACAAAAAGAAACAAAAAATTGCATTTATATCCGCTCCTCGATTGTAGATACCCCTTACACAGCTGTGTGCAATGAATGAGTGCTGGCTGGTAATTAATTGCACTCCTTGGAGGGAAATGCCATAGGAAGTAGTCTTTAAAAAGTGAATGTTTTTCGTTAAGAGACAAAAGTTACTTTAGAAAAAAAGTAATAGTGGGGCTTGTGTTGTTGAACAAAATAAGTACAATGAACATACGTTATCAGATTTGCGCAATGCAGCGTCACACCACCTCTTGATTATAACACAATATACTATACATCGTCCCGAACCGTGACCAGAGTCGCGAGACGAGCAGAGCACGCCGCCGACGCCCGCTCAGTACAACCGTCCACCCGCTACTACTGTCGACCGACTACTACCTCTCCCGACTCGCGCTACAATATATATAACAACTGTTCCTGGCGACCCGGTGCGTGCCACTACTGTCGTCTGGCGCGGTCCAAGCGCCGACTAGCAGCGATAAAGAACTCTCTGGTCAGACAGAGATGCTGTCATGCCTCGCCATCGCTCTGGTAATGAATACATACGTGTTGCAGCGTGCGTACCACCGGAACACGCAGTGGCGGAGCCAAAGACTGTGTTGTCGAGGTCGAGTGCGAGTGGGAAGAGAGGCAGCGTCGGCACGGAGATGCAAGCGAGCGCGAGACGCACGGGGGCTGCGGCGTGGCGCGTTTGCGGTCGGCGCCTTTGGTGGCAACGGCCGGGACAAGCAGCGGTGTATGGTGTGGTGCGGGGCGGACAGGGGCGGCGGTGGACGGGGAGGAGGCGGCGCGACGACGGCATGGGGGCGAAAACGGGACGGGGGACGGCGGATGTTGAGAGGCGTCACGCGCGGACAGGACACAGACACAGAGACACACAGAGTGGAAAGGGAGGGTGCGCGGTAGTAGTTGGGAATGTGCGTACCGTGCGGGATGGGAGTGGGCGAGGAACACGGTCGTGGCCCCTGTTTTGGGTGCGTGTGATGACGTCGGTGTGTTGTGGGAAGGGAAGGTGCTGTGGCGGCGGCGCGTAATGGGCGTAGGCCGAAAAGAGAAAGGAACGTGGGCAGTGTGTTGGCAAGCGTCGGTTCGACTGCGACGTTGATGGGCAGGGCAGGGCAAGGTTAATGGTGGTAGGAGTAGGCGTGTGGGCGCAAAAAATCTGCCGCTGCAGGCGGTGCCGTAACCGCCATGGCGGGAAGGAGAGAGGGCCAAAGAAAGAAAGAAAGAAGAAAAAAAAGGAGGGGGGGGGGGGCGAAAGTGGAGAGGCGGTGGTGTGAGAAGGGCGGGGGCGGAAGGAAGGCAGGAAGGACAAGAGGCGAGGCGACGGCTTGCTTTGTGTATCGGTCGGTCTCTGGCTATGCTTCGTTTTCTGCAGCAGGGTCGGTGCGCGGCGTGGCTCGCGGCAGTGGGAACGCCTGGTGGCTGGACGGCCAGCAATGCGGTTGGATGGGCGGCCACAGCACCGCACCTGTGCCCGAGGAGGAGACGCTGGCGGCGGGCCCTGAGGTGAGGCCGGCTCGGCTGGGGCTGTGGATGTGTAGGTGTGCGCCGCTGCTGCAACAACGAGTAAAACGCGAGAAGAAGGGATGGCGGTAGAGAGGAAAAAAAAAAAAAAGGTCGTGTTGTGTTGATGCGCAGGCAGACGCGTACAGAGGGACGAGCCCGGTCTGCAGCAGGGTGTGGCCGTGCCGAGTGCAGAGCAGCGGCGGCTCGGTTCGGTTCGGCCCGGCCCGGCGGGCCGCGCTGTTGTCGCGGACGTGAGCGCCCCCTGGCGGGTGGCCGGAGGCGGCGCGGCGTGTTGGACGTGTGGCTGGTGGCAGTGCACAATTTGCGAGTGGCTGGCGGTGTGGTGTGGCGGTTGGCGCGTCGGGCGGCGGAGAGGTATGTGTTGCGGGCGCCCTTTGCTGCGCTGCGTCGTTGCGTGTGCCGTACAGGGCGGGCGCTTGTCGACTGTGTGGGCGGTGTGGCGAATTGGCGTGAAACGGCTGCCGAGAGGTGTGTGGTAGCGAGCCGGTCGGTGGTGTCAGTGCGAAGGGGAATGTGCGTGCGTTTGGCGGTTTCGGTGTGCTTTTTGCGGCGTGAGAGTGGGAATTAGTGGGGCCGGCTGTTGTGTTGGTTCCTTGTGTCTTGTGTCGCGTAGCTTGATGGCAACGTGGAAGGACGCCGGTTTCGTTTCGAGCCTTGCGTGTGGTTGTCGACGTTGACTGGTTGGCGTGTGCCGATGCACGTGCATGTGTGGGTCGCGAGTGCGTTTTTGGCTGGCTGTGTGTGTGTGTGTGTGTGTGTTTTGGGGGGGAAGGGGGAGGCGGTGGTGAAAGTGCAGTCGTTGCCACGGGCGTCGTCGGGTGGGGCTGGGGCTGTGCGTCGTGGCGGAAAGGTGGTAGGTTGCGGGAAGCGAGCCCGTCGTTGACGGTGTCGCGTGAGTTGTGAATCGAGTGGGGCGCGGGGCGCGGGACAGGAGCAGCGTGCCGCTGCGTCGTGGTCGTCAGCAGAGGCTGTGCGTGTGCTTGTCCTTTTTGTGGGCGGTTCGTGCGAGGCGTTTTTGTTTTGTGTTGCCCTAGTTGTTAGTTTATTTTGTTTGTGTTTGTTATTTTGAGACGACGACTGGTTGGTGGCGTGCGCGCGAAGTGGCGGTGTGCGCTTCCCGTGTCGTTTGTGTTGTTTGGTTTTTTTGTTTTTGTGTGTTTTTTTTTTTTTTTTTTTTTTGCACTGGGCCCCGGTGGGTGGGTGCGTGTGTGTCGATTGCCGGCTGGCGAGAGGTGCGCCATCGGCGGGGTGGGTCGCCGGCACAAGTAGAGGCGGCGGCGTTGTTGCTGTTGTTGTGTGGTGTTTGTTTTGTTCGGCTGTGTCGGCGAGCTGTGTTGCGGTGCGTGTGAATGGTGGTGCAAAAGTGCTGGCGTTGGGGCTGCGACTGCGACGGCGGCGAGCCGCGGGCGCGCCATTGATAGTGATGTTGTGAACAGCGGCTGTGTACGGTAGTGGTGTTGTTGTAGCACGACGTGCATCCGGGCCGGCGCGGAAAGCGCAGTTGCGGGCGGTTGCCCTTCGGTGCCAGCCATGTCGCGTGAGCGGCGGGTTGCTCTGGTGTCGACACGTGGTGCTCTGGGTTGTTGTGTGGTGCCCTTTGGCCGGTGGGGGTGGTTCGCGTGTGTCTCGTTCGCGCTCGGTGTCTGGTCGTGGTCGTGGTCGTGCTGCTCCCCCGTCTGTCGGCGGTTTCCGACGTCGTCTGTACGTTTTTGTTCGTTTGCGGCGTGCCTGCCGACGTCGTCCCGTCGCGACCTTTCAACCGAAAGTGTGGCGCCCGAAGGTGAACGAACGTAACCCTGACCTCGGCGCTTTACGCTGAGCCGAGCGAACCGAACCGAACCTAACGTGTGGTGTGGCGAGGTGAGCTCAGCCTGTGAGCCCCTAACGTCTACGTAAGGTAAGCTGTCCGGCTCACGCCTCACGTTTGAACGCTTTTGTAACCTACGTTTGACGCTTCTTAACCTAGCACTGACCCCTTAACCTAACGTGTAACCTAACCTAACCTAACCTAACCTAACCTAACCTCTGACGCCTGACGTGTTTGAATGCTTAACCTAAGTTTGACGCTTAACCTAACCCAAGTCCCCTTAACCTAACCCACGTCCACCTAACCTAACCTAACGTAGACGTGTAAACGTAATGTGTAACGCGTAACGTGTAAGGTCGGCTGTCGTGTGTGCTTGACGGCAGATTGGGTTGGTCTGTAGATTCGGATTGCGGTTTGCCTCGGTCGAGGGGTTGGGTCGGAAGCGGCGAGGGGCGGCGGCGCCTGTTGCGCAGGCGGCGTCCGTTTGCGGCGGGCAATTGTTGAGAAACGGCTGTGAATGTTGGCGGGCGAGAGGAGGAGGACGGCGCGCGATGTGGCCCGACGGCTGCGGGCCGATCGGGAAACGGCGGGAGGGCGACGGAAGGCGATGGGGCGGCGGAGGCGCGTTTGCACGGCCGTCATCGCCGCACGCCTCGGCTTGTGTGGCTGTGGCGCCGGCCGCGCTGGCCGGGCTGCCGCGGCGACGGTGTGGGAGTTTTGCCGAAGGTTTGGCCATTGTGGCGGGTCGTCGGCTGGGGCTGTGGGGGCGGCATTTGGGCGGGGGCGGCGATTCTCGGCGGGCCGACCCAGGCTGTAGCGCGCGGTAGCTGCAGTTTGGCCGTGGTTTGCGGCGCTGCCGTGGCGACTGGTTGGCGACTGTGGTGTGGCTGTGTGTAGCCCCATCCTCGGTGGTTTGAAAGGCGCGGGCGGTTGTGGCGCAGGTTTGGGGCTGCTCCGCACAGGCTGTCGGACGTTGGGCGGTAGCAAGCGCGGGAGGCGCGGCGCGGCGGCGCGCAGAGTGGCGGCCGCTCTCTCGGCCGTCCGCGCCCGCCCGCGACACTGGCTGGGCCTTGTGATTCTCTGCTCTTGTGCTTGCGTGCCTGCCGTCCCGCTCGCTCTCGCTGTGTGTTACGCGCGTCGTCGAAATGGCAGATCAGGCGGCTACGAACGAGACTGCTGCGGCACCCGCCGCCACCGGCACTACGAAGAAGGCCAAGTCTGCGTCGTCTGCGAAGAAGCCGCGCGCCAAGCCTGCGCACCCGCGCACCTCTGAGATGGTGACGGCCGCCATCAAGAGTCTGAAGGAGCGCGGCGGGTCGTCGCTGCAGGCGATCAAGAAGTACATAGCCGCGCACTACAAGCTGGACGCGGAGAAGCTGGCGCCGTTTATCAAGAAGTACCTCAAGTCGGCCGTCGTGGCGGGCGAGCTGGTGCAGACGAAGGGGAAGGGCGCGTCCGGCTCGTTCAAGCTTGCCGGCGCCGGCGGCGGGGGGGCGGCCGAGGGCGGCAAGGCTCGTGCTGGCGGTGCCAAGAAGAAGCGCGCCGCTCCGGCCAGCAAGGAGAAGAAGGGCGCCCGTGCGGCCGGCGCAAAGAAGGCTGGTGGCGTGAAGGCGGCGACCGGTCGGAAGGCGGGCGCCGCCAAGAAGGCGTCTGCGGCGTCGGCCGCTCCCGCGGGTGCGAAGAAGGCGGCTGCGGCCAAGCCGGCCAAGGCCAAGTCGCCGTCGAAGGCGAAGAAGGCCGCCAAGGTTCCGACGAAGAAGCCGAAGGCGCCGCGCCCGAAGAAGGCGACGACGCCGTCTAAGGCGAAGGCTTCGCCCAAGAAGAAGAAGTAGAGTAGAGGAGAAAGAGATGGGAAAGGAAGGGTTTGGCGCTTGACTCCGTCGTCCCCACCCCCCGTCGTCGTCTAGTGGCGCGCAAGAGACGCGCGGCCCAAAACGGCCCTTCTCAGGGCCATCAAAGCACGTCGGGGAAGGTTTTGATTGTCGTGTTGCGTTTGGTGTGGGTGTCTGTCTGGCGTTTCTGTATGCCCGTGGGGATGCTGTTTGCGTGCCGTGGTGGTTGGATTGCGGGGGTCGGTGGCGGGTGTGGGCGGCGGTAGCGGTAAGCGGTGTTGTTGTTGTTGTTGTTGTCGTGGTTGATTGTCGCCGTGTTTGTTTTGTGGCGGCGGCCGACGGTTGGTTTTCTGTCACGTTGTTTTGTTTGAATACGTTGGTTGGCTTGCCTGCGTTCGTTCTTCTCGGATGTCTGTCTTGTCGAGTCGTGTCTGGTCTTTGTTTTGTTCCTTTGTGTGTGTGTGTGTTATGTTTTGCAACGGGGGGGCACGTTGAGATGCGGAAGGAGTCGGCGGGGATTTCGGTGGCGTGTAGAGCGAGCGAGCGCGCCTGCCTGGCCGTTGGCCGTCGGAGTGGAGTGCGGGTTTTTTTTGTTTTCGAAACGAAAGCGGCGGCCGGCCAGCCACCCGTGCGGTGTGACGTCGGCCGTTGGGTATTGTGCGCTTTGAGCGCCGGGGAGGGATGATGTGTGATTGTTGCGCGCTGCTAGCAGGCAGGCAGAGTGAGCGGGTGTGGCGGACGGACGGGAAGTGGTGGTTTTTGTTTTTGGGTTGCGGGGCGAGAGGCAGGCGACCGACAAAGTTTGCTCGCGACGGAGAGATGTTAGTGGCCCTGAAAAGGGCCGTTTTTGTTTGTGCGGTGCGGTGCCGCGGCGCGGTTTAGGCGCGCTCGCCGCGGATGCGGCGCGCGAGCTGGATGTCCTTGGGCATGATGGTGACGCGCTTGGCGTGGATTGCGCACAGGTTGGTGTCTTCGAAGAGGCCGACGAGGTAGGCCTCGCTGGCCTCCTGCAGGGCCATGACTGCGGAGCTCTGGAAGCGCAGGTCGGTCTTGAAGTCCTGGGCGATCTCGCGCACTAGGCGCTGGAATGGCAGCTTGCGGATGAGCAGCTCTGTGCTCTTCTGGTAGCGCCTGATTTCTCGCAGGGCGACGGTGCCCGGCCTGTAGCGGTGGGGCTTCTTGACGCCTCCGGTGGCGGGCGCGCTCTTCCTCGCCGCCTTGGTGGCGAGCTGTTTGCGCGGCGCCTTTCCGCCGGTGGACTTGCGGGCCGTTTGCTTTGTGCGGGCCATGGCGGTAGCGGTAGCGGTAGCGGAGCGGCGTGCGTGGAGGTTAGGTGCGGCGCGGCGTCCGGTGCTGCCTTGACAACGGGCCCGCGCGCCTCCGTGCTGCGCTTATATGCCCTCGGTTGCGCGTGGTGGGGGGAGGGCGGGCCAGAGTCTATATAGGGGGGCGGCGGGCGCGCTGGGCGCAGACCGTAGCCGACTCGCCAGCCGCTGCAGCTGCTGTTTGTGCACGTTTTGCTTTGCCCGAGGAAGGAAGGATGACAGGCCGCGGCAAGGGAGGAAAGGGGCTCGGCAAGGGTGGCGCCAAGCGGCACCGCAAGGTGTTGCGCGACAACATCCAGGGCATCACGAAGCCCGCCATCCGCCGCCTGGCTCGCAGGGGCGGCGTGAAGCGCATCTCTGGTCTGATCTACGAGGAGACCCGCGGGGTGCTGAAGGTGTTCCTGGAGAACGTGATCCGCGACGCGGTGACGTACACTGAGCACGCCAAGCGCAAGACTGTGACGGCCATGGACGTGGTGTACGCCCTGAAGAGGCAGGGGCGCACCCTGTACGGTTTCGGCGGTTAGGCTGCGTCGCAGCGGGCGCTGGCCTTCCCGCGGCCGTGCTTGTGGGTGGGAGAGACTAGAAAACGGCCCTTTTCAGGGCCACCACACTGTTCGGAAGTTGAAAAGTGCGAAAGAGTCTGTGTTGTTGCTGCGTGTGTGCGCGCTGTGTTGTTTGTTTGTTTGTTTCTTTCTTTCCGTTTGAGCGACGTGATGTGACTGGGAGGGGAGAAGGAAAGGAAACGTGTCATGTGGCTGGCTGTGTGTGGAGCTGCTTCGTTTGTGTGTCTTTGTATCGATCGCGACGGAGATGGCGGGCGGGCTGTGTGTTGTTGTGCGAGAGGCGGTGATTATTTGCTTGCGTGGTTTGTCTCTGTGTGTTTGTTTGCGGCGGCGTTGGGGTTTCCGAGGCAAGGCGTGTGGGCATAGGCGGCCGGATCAGCTGTTTCGTTCGTGTCGACGGCCGTTGCGCGCGGGAGTGGAGGGCGGTGTGTCGACACGCCTCCCTTTAACAATGGTCATTATTGCTGCCGTTGTCGGTTTGGAAGGCGACTGCGACGGTGCAAAATGTGTGCGTGTGTGTGTGTGTTGGGCCACACGGGCTGTGTGGACGACAAGATGGCGGACGTGCGCCGGCGGCGGCTGTGCTGTGACAGTGCAAAGTTAAAACAAAACAAGGTGCGGCGAGGACGACTGAAATTTTGCTTTGGACGTAGGTTTGTGTGGTGGCCCTGAAAAGGGCCGATTGTTGTGGGCCGAGCCGGCAAAGCGCGTTGCGTGCAGGGGAGCACGCGGCGCTGCGATTGCCTGGCCTCCTTTAGGCCTTCTTCTCGGTCTTCTTTGGCAGCAGGACGGCCTGGATGTTGGGCAGGACACCACCCTGTGCGATGGTGACGCCCGACAGGAGCTTGTTGAGCTCCTCGTCGTTGCGGATGGCAAGCTGCAGGTGGCGCGGGATGATGCGCGTCTTCTTGTTGTCGCGGGCCGCGTTTCCGGCCAGCTCGAGCACCTCAGCCGCGAGGTACTCCATGACGGCGGCGAGGTAGACGGGCGCCCCGGCGCCGACGCGCTCTGCGTAGTTTCCCTTGCGCAGGAGGCGGTGGATTCTGCCGACCGGGAACTGGAGCCCAGCCCTGCTTGAGCGGGACTTTGACTTGCCCTTGACTTTGCCTCCCTTTCCGCGTCCGGACATGGCGATGGGCTAGCGACGGTGCACACGAAACGGAAACGAAAACGACCGGTGCGAGCGGCAGCGAGTCGAGCAGCGGAGTGCGTGCCGGCGCAGCCGTTACTGCATTTGAGCTTCCTTACTTTCGAGGAGAGCGTATGTATTGGAGGGTGTTGTCCTTCGGGACATTTCCTCCTCTATGCTGTGTGGGTAGTTTGTCAATGTTGTTTGGTATGTCTTTTGTTGGTGCAGTGTGTTTCGTGTTTCTGTGCTGCCTTTAAGGCTGTTTTAATTTGTAGTCATGGATTTAGGTCGTCTATGTCTGTCCAGTGATGTGTCGTACTGTCCGAGGTTTTTAATAAGTCTATTGTCTGATCTGGCCGAATTCTCATAGAAACTTTCGGCCAGTTCTTTGAATCGCTCGTGGAGCGTTGGAATTCCCGCAGCTTCGTGTAGGTCAGCAGTGGGGAAGCGGAAGGGAAGGTGTAATGCCCTTTTGAGTGCACGGTTTTGCACTGACTGGAGTTTGCGGAGGTGCCAGTGCGCCGCATACCCCCAGACTGGGCAAGCGTACTCCATGATCGGTCGAATTAGTGAACAGTATGTTCTCACTCCTATGTCAGCCGCTAGGGTGCTGTTGGTGTTAAGGATAGGATACAACATTTGCATCCTACCGCTAGCTTTCCGGCGCAAGTCCCCGATGTGAGCCCTCCAGGTGAGCCTGGTGTCGAGTGTGACTCCAAGATACCTGGCGGTACGTCGCCATGGAAGCTCTTGGCCGTTCAGCTTGAGCAATAGCGGCTGACGGGCGGGAGCCCGCTTGCCCAGTTTCCGGGTGATCATGATGGCTTGGGTTTTTGTTTCGTTCAGGGTGATGCGCCACTTTTTAGCCCAGCGGCCGGTCTCGTCCAGCGCTGTTTGCAGTCTTCGCGTAACCCTGTCCCTGTTCGGGTTACGCGTGAAGAACGCTGTGTCGTCGGCATACTGGGCAGTGTGCACCAGCGGTACGGTCGGGAGGTCGGCAGTGTACAGGTTGTACAGTACCGGGCCCAGTACCGACCCCTGGGGCACGCCTGCCCTGATGCGCCGCTTTGTAGAGAGCGACGACTCGATCCTAACGGAGAAAGTCCTTTTGGAGAGATAGCTCGCGAGTAGCTTCACTATCGGACCTGGGAAGCCTTGGGAGTATAGCTTGTAGAGAAGCCCGGTGTGCCAGACAGAGTCAAAGGCAGCGGCTACGTCAAGTAGCACTACCCCGCAGTAACTTTTGCGATTGAAGCTTTCGGTAGCTGCTTCGACGACCCTCATTAGTTGCTGGGGCGCGGAGTGTTCCTGCCGGAAACCGAACTGAAAGTCCGGCAGGATTTGTTGTATGCTGACGTGGTCGAGAATGGGAATAAGTAGCAGGCGTTCGTAAATTTTGCTAAGGGTTGGCAAAAGGCTGATAGGTCGGTGGTTCTGCGGGATAACCGGGTCTTTACCGGGTTTCGCGATCGCGACGACTTCTGCGTGTTTCCAGCACCTTGGAAACTTGCGGGAACGCGTGATCTCATTGAAGATGTTTGCGATGTGAGCTACGGCAGGGGGTGGGAGGTGTTTCACTACTACGTTGTTGAGCTGGTCGTGGCCTGGGGCTCTTTTGTTAGGTAGCGACCTGATTACTCGGTTCACGTCGTCAGGTGTGAAGAGCGGTGTGTTTTCTTCGTCGTCGTCGGCATCGTCCGCCGCAAGGAATGCGGCGAGCTGACGTCGAACGACGGCTTCATGGTCCCTGTCCTGCGCCTCTCCGGGGCGGAACTGTTTTTCAAAGGCATCTGCTAGGGCATTTGCCTTATCTGTGGTGCTAAAGACAAGTCCGCGCTCGCCGTGCAGAGGTGGCAGTCTGGCGCGTCTTTTGGTGATCTGTTTGGTCGCCTGCCAGAGGCTATTGTCGTCCACGCGGAGAGCCGAGAGCCGCGCCGACCATTGCTGGTTGCGGTGCTCAGTGAGTGCGACCTTCAGCTCTCTTTGTAGGCAGAAGAACATTTCGAAGGGCGACAAGAAGAAGAAGCGCAAGAGGAAGGAGAGCTATGCCATCTACATCTACAAGGTGCTGAAGCAGGTGCACCCTGACACGGGCATCTCGTCGAAGGCGATGAGCATCATGAACAGCTTCGTGAACGACATTTTCGAGCGCATTGCGGCCGAGGCTTCTCGCCTGGCGCACTACAACAAGCGCTCGACCATCACGTCCCGCGAGATCCAGACCGCTGTGCGGCTGTTGCTGCCTGGCGAGCTGGCCAAGCACGCCGTGAGCGAGGGCACGAAGGCGGTGACCAAGTACACGAGCTCCAAGTAAGGAGGTGGCTCTGGAATGGAAGGAAGGATGGAGAAGGCTCCTCCGTTGCGAGAGCGGCGAAACGGCCCTTTTCAGGGCCACCAACTTGCCTTTTGCGGGAAGGGCGGAATTGTTGTTGTTGTTGTTGTTTGTGTGGACGGCTGTGATGTATGTGTGCATTTTGATTGTGGGTGGGGGGGCGCGTCAAAGCGTGTTGCGCGGGGTACGGCCACGAGGTTGGTCGCCGTGGCGTGGAATGGTGGCACGCCTCGTTGGCGTGGTTTTTGACCCATTGGTGTTGTTGGGGTGTGTGTGTGTTTGTGTGTTACCCGTCTGCGAGGGGGGACAGTGCGATCGGCGACTTTTGTGTCACCGTAACGACGGCCGTTTGCGGGTTTGTTTTTTTGCACATCATACATGGCGAGGGTGAAATGTGAAATGTTTTTGTTTGGTTTGTTTTTGCCGCCCACTATTCCCTTTGCTGTACGCCGAGTTTGACAATGGTGCGACGTAACTGCAGCGTGGAGGTGTGTGAGTGACGTTGAAATGAACGTGCCATTAAGACGCATTGTTGTTGTATTGTACTGTACGTGTACGGCGACACGCACGATGATGTACCATTCGACTCTGATGTTTGATAGCCGTGTCTGACTGATTGCGTACGACGCACGCACACCGATGTCGTCATTCAAGATGCACGCTAGACGGCGGCGGCGGCGGCGGCGCCGGTCGTTTGTTTGGCGAATGTCTGTACACGTGTTTGTCTGTGTCCATCCGGTATGTATTTGTTTGTTTGTTTGAAAGTGTTTTGTGTGTCGGTGACGTGGTCCGATCCGTCGCCCCCTGAGTAACTGTCGATCGGCGCGATAGACCGGCGTCACGCAACTGAACCGAAGTCTTGGGCACACCCGTCATACTGTTGTACACCGTCGCGCTGAGAACGGTAACGAAAGGTTGACTCTGATCGGTCGAATGTCTGGGCAGAACGTGAGGAATGAGGCAAGAGTGCAAGGAGGGGGGGGCAAAAGAGAGAGGAAGGGAAAAAGGGGAGAAACGCATTCGTAGAGCAACGGAACGTTCCCGTGTCGGAGGCGTATTGGAGCCGCACTGAAATGCGTTTAACGGCGGCGCGGCTGCAAGTGTCTGCCGTGGTGAACGTTACCTTTGACGGCTGCATTGGGCTTTGCCTTTGCTTTCGCTTTCGCTTTCGCTTTCCCGGATGTACGTAACGTTTGTTGATATGGTTCTGAGGAAGAGTGTATGACAGTGCCGTGCCGTCCATGTTCGTGTGCCCTCCCATTGTGTGTATGCTATTGTCTGTGTACTTGAATGATGTATGTAGGTGTTAGTGGACATGTTTTACCAGTGGGGGGAAATGGATCGTCGATAGTTGCCGTCACTCTGTCACGGTCGAGATGACGCACCCTCCGTACAGAAAGGTGTCGAGAAAGTGAGTGTGTGTGTGTGTGTGTGTGTGTGTGTGTGCGTGCGTGCGTCCGTGAATTGGCAGTGTTTGGAGGTGGGCGTGCCCTGCATGTGGCCCGGAAAAGGCTGTTCGTTAGGCGGTAGTGTTGTGTGGACAGGGGAGGGGCATGCGTAACGCTGCTGGCATGGCATTTCGGGAGATGGGAGGGGGCAAACGAGGAAACGAGGAGCGGCGGCCAAAGACGGGACGGGGAGGGGCGCGGTGTGGGTGGCTTGCGCCTGTGCTCGGCGTTGTGGTTTGTGCAAAAGAGGAGGAGAAAAACAATGTGAGTTGCCAGGGAGGGGAGCGGTGTTGTGTTGTGGTTGTCGTGGTGTAGCCGCAGACGCGGCTGTCAGTGAACGTGGCGAGACGGACGGATGCGCGGAGGGGCGGGGGCGGGGGCGGCGCATTTCGCCGGTGCCGTGCCGTGCCGTGCCGTGCCTGAAAGCCGCGTGGTCGCTGTGTTGTTGGTGGCGTGGGGGCGAGGAGAGTACCGTACGGGTGTGCTTGTGCGCCGGAAATGGCACACTGCGCCCGCCCGTCTTGGAGGCTGATGGCTGTGGTGTGGAAATGGGGCGCGGTGATGTTGAAGCACAGAAAAGAAACCAAGAAAACGGAAGGCGTGATGCGGCGGTGGTGGTGAGAGCGGGAAAAACAAAACAAAAGAAAAAAAACAACAAAAAAAAAGAAGGAAAAACAACAAGAAACAAAAAAGAAAACAAAAAGTCTATCAATATTAAAATGTAAATGGAAATGGAAATGGACCCAGGTATAACCTCCCTGCACAAATAGCAGAGAGTCCGATGATAATAAAAATGTGCCAGAATGTTAACGTCCCTACAAAACAAACCCAACGATAATATTAATGAAAGAGTGAACCGTATGTAACATTGCAACAGACATAATGAAACCTGATAAATTGTATAAGGGCAGCAGCCGTTGACCTTTGGCCCTGTATTCAGAATAAAAAGAGCCAAAGATCGTTACCCCAATGAAAAAGACACTGAAACACGTATGTAACATAGTAGCGATGGCGAGACATTGTAGCATCTGTGACCAGAGAGTTTGCGCTGGACTGCGCGAGTGTTGCGAGCGGTTCTCAGTCAGTCAGTCAGTCTGTGTAGTTGAGGGCTGTACTCTGTCAGTAGTCGTCGCGTGCAGTACGCTAATAGTCGTCATGCAGAGCGGTCGGTCAGTAGTAGCAGCCGAGTGCGGTTGTGTGATGTAGGCGGTCGGCAACACTGGTCAAGATGGTGAATAAGGTATACTGTTAATTAATATAATCATTAGATAATGAGAAATTGTATTTATTGTAATTATGCTCCAACAAGTTCCCCAATAATAATTTTTATTTCAAAAGCATTTTTCAAACATTTAATCTTTTATTGAACTAAAGAGTTCGTTCCACTTCTTTGAAGAAAAATGTCACTAAAATCACAAAAAAAGAGAATATTATTATTTGCAATGCAGTTCCTCCAAGCGCTGCGCAACAACCAGAGCAGAAATGTGACATCCATTTATTCGGAGGTAAGACTTTAATTCCGATTGTTTTGCACAGGGCCAAAGACCGATATTTCGGTTTAATTGAAGTTTCTTGTCACTGAACGGACTTTTTTAAATGTTGTGTGAAGACTTTATATTTGAGTCAGATTGCGAATTGCACATTGTTGTTGCCATTTTCAATACCTCTCATTGTGGGCGAGGTTACAATTAGCGCAATGTCCATTAGCATCCGTAAATAACATTGTCCATTATTTTAAATATTGCTGGGAGGTTACAACACACACACAAAACAAAAAACAAAAAGAAACAAAAAATTGCATTTATATCCGCTCCTCGATTGTAGATACCCCTTACACAGCTGTGTGCAATGAATGAGTGCTGGCTGGTAATTAATTGCACTCCTTGGAGGGAAATGCCATAGGAAGTAGTCTTTAAAAAGTGAATGTTTTTCGTTAAGAGACAAAAGTTACTTTAGAAAAAAAGTAATAGTGGGGCTTGTGTTGTTGAACAAAATAAGTACAATGAACATACGTTATCAGATTTGCGCAATGCAGCGTCACACCACCTCTTGATTATAACACAATATACTATACATCGTCCCGAACCGTGACCAGAGTCGCGAGACGAGCAGAGCACGCCGCCGACGCCCGCTCAGTACAACCGTCCACCCGCTACTACTGTCGACCGACTACTACCTCTCCCGACTCGCGCTACAATATATATAACAACTGTTCCTGGCGACCCGGTGCGTGCCACTACTGTCGTCTGGCGCGGTCCAAGCGCCGACTAGCAGCGATAAAGAACTCTCTGGTCAGACAGAGATGCTGTCATGCCTCGCCATCGCTCTGGTAATGAATACATACGTGTTGCAGCGTGCGTACCACCGGAACACGCAGTGGCGGAGCCAAAGACTGTGTTGTCGAGGTCGAGTGCGAGTGGGAAGAGAGGCAGCGTCGGCACGGAGATGCAAGCGAGCGCGAGACGCACGGGGGCTGCGGCGTGGCGCGTTTGCGGTCGGCGCCTTTGGTGGCAACGGCCGGGACAAGCAGCGGTGTATGGTGTGGTGCGGGGCGGACAGGGGCGGCGGTGGACGGGGAGGAGGCGGCGCGACGACGGCATGGGGGCGAAAACGGGACGGGGGACGGCGGATGTTGAGAGGCGTCACGCGCGGACAGGACACAGACACAGAGACACACAGAGTGGAAAGGGAGGGTGCGCGGTAGTAGTTGGGAATGTGCGTACCGTGCGGGATGGGAGTGGGCGAGGAACACGGTCGTGGCCCCTGTTTTGGGTGCGTGTGATGACGTCGGTGTGTTGTGGGAAGGGAAGGTGCTGTGGCGGCGGCGCGTAATGGGCGTAGGCCGAAAAGAGAAAGGAACGTGGGCAGTGTGTTGGCAAGCGTCGGTTCGACTGCGACGTTGATGGGCAGGGCAGGGCAAGGTTAATGGTGGTAGGAGTAGGCGTGTGGGCGCAAAAAATCTGCCGCTGCAGGCGGTGCCGTAACCGCCATGGCGGGAAGGAGAGAGGGCCAAAGAAAGAAAGAAAGAAGAAAAAAAAGGAGGGGGGGGGGGGGCGAAAGTGGAGAGGCGGTGGTGTGAGAAGGGCGGGGGCGGAAGGAAGGCAGGAAGGACAAGAGGCGAGGCGACGGCTTGCTTTGTGTATCGGTCGGTCTCTGGCTATGCTTCGTTTTCTGCAGCAGGGTCGGTGCGCGGCGTGGCTCGCGGCAGTGGGAACGCCTGGTGGCTGGACGGCCAGCAATGCGGTTGGATGGGCGGCCACAGCACCGCACCTGTGCCCGAGGAGGAGACGCTGGCGGCGGGCCCTGAGGTGAGGCCGGCTCGGCTGGGGCTGTGGATGTGTAGGTGTGCGCCGCTGCTGCAACAACGAGTAAAACGCGAGAAGAAGGGATGGCGGTAGAGAGGAAAAAAAAAAAAAAGGTCGTGTTGTGTTGATGCGCAGGCAGACGCGTACAGAGGGACGAGCCCGGTCTGCAGCAGGGTGTGGCCGTGCCGAGTGCAGAGCAGCGGCGGCTCGGTTCGGTTCGGCCCGGCCCGGCGGGCCGCGCTGTTGTCGCGGACGTGAGCGCCCCCTGGCGGGTGGCCGGAGGCGGCGCGGCGTGTTGGACGTGTGGCTGGTGGCAGTGCACAATTTGCGAGTGGCTGGCGGTGTGGTGTGGCGGTTGGCGCGTCGGGCGGCGGAGAGGTATGTGTTGCGGGCGCCCTTTGCTGCGCTGCGTCGTTGCGTGTGCCGTACAGGGCGGGCGCTTGTCGACTGTGTGGGCGGTGTGGCGAATTGGCGTGAAACGGCTGCCGAGAGGTGTGTGGTAGCGAGCCGGTCGGTGGTGTCAGTGCGAAGGGGAATGTGCGTGCGTTTGGCGGTTTCGGTGTGCTTTTTGCGGCGTGAGAGTGGGAATTAGTGGGGCCGGCTGTTGTGTTGGTTCCTTGTGTCTTGTGTCGCGTAGCTTGATGGCAACGTGGAAGGACGCCGGTTTCGTTTCGAGCCTTGCGTGTGGTTGTCGACGTTGACTGGTTGGCGTGTGCCGATGCACGTGCATGTGTGGGTCGCGAGTGCGTTTTTGGCTGGCTGTGTGTGTGTGTGTGTGTGTGTTTTGGGGGGGAAGGGGGAGGCGGTGGTGAAAGTGCAGTCGTTGCCACGGGCGTCGTCGGGTGGGGCTGGGGCTGTGCGTCGTGGCGGAAAGGTGGTAGGTTGCGGGAAGCGAGCCCGTCGTTGACGGTGTCGCGTGAGTTGTGAATCGAGTGGGGCGCGGGGCGCGGGACAGGAGCAGCGTGCCGCTGCGTCGTGGTCGTCAGCAGAGGCTGTGCGTGTGCTTGTCCTTTTTGTGGGCGGTTCGTGCGAGGCGTTTTTGTTTTGTGTTGCCCTAGTTGTTAGTTTATTTTGTTTGTGTTTGTTATTTTGAGACGACGACTGGTTGGTGGCGTGCGCGCGAAGTGGCGGTGTGCGCTTCCCGTGTCGTTTGTGTTGTTTGGTTTTTTTGTTTTTGTGTGTTTTTTTTTTTTTTTTTTTTTGCACTGGGCCCCGGTGGGTGGGTGCGTGTGTGTCGATTGCCGGCTGGCGAGAGGTGCGCCATCGGCGGGGTGGGTCGCCGGCACAAGTAGAGGCGGCGGCGTTGTTGCTGTTGTTGTGTGGTGTTTGTTTTGTTCGGCTGTGTCGGCGAGCTGTGTTGCGGTGCGTGTGAATGGTGGTGCAAAAGTGCTGGCGTTGGGGCTGCGACTGCGACGGCGGCGAGCCGCGGGCGCGCCATTGATAGTGATGTTGTGAACAGCGGCTGTGTACGGTAGTGGTGTTGTTGTAGCACGACGTGCATCCGGGCCGGCGCGGAAAGCGCAGTTGCGGGCGGTTGCCCTTCGGTGCCAGCCATGTCGCGTGAGCGGCGGGTTGCTCTGGTGTCGACACGTGGTGCTCTGGGTTGTTGTGTGGTGCCCTTTGGCCGGTGGGGGTGGTTCGCGTGTGTCTCGTTCGCGCTCGGTGTCTGGTCGTGGTCGTGGTCGTGCTGCTCCCCCGTCTGTCGGCGGTTTCCGACGTCGTCTGTACGTTTTTGTTCGTTTGCGGCGTGCCTGCCGACGTCGTCCCGTCGCGACCTTTCAACCGAAAGTGTGGCGCCCGAAGGTGAACGAACGTAACCCTGACCTCGGCGCTTTACGCTGAGCCGAGCGAACCGAACCGAACCTAACGTGTGGTGTGGCGAGGTGAGCTCAGCCTGTGAGCCCCTAACGTCTACGTAAGGTAAGCTGTCCGGCTCACGCCTCACGTTTGAACGCTTTTGTAACCTACGTTTGACGCTTCTTAACCTAGCACTGACCCCTTAACCTAACGTGTAACCTAACCTAACCTAACCTAACCTAACCTAACCTCTGACGCCTGACGTGTTTGAATGCTTAACCTAAGTTTGACGCTTAACCTAACCCAAGTCCCCTTAACCTAACCCACGTCCACCTAACCTAACCTAACGTAGACGTGTAAACGTAATGTGTAACGCGTAACGTGTAAGGTCGGCTGTCGTGTGTGCTTGACGGCAGATTGGGTTGGTCTGTAGATTCGGATTGCGGTTTGCCTCGGTCGAGGGGTTGGGTCGGAAGCGGCGAGGGGCGGCGGCGCCTGTTGCGCAGGCGGCGTCCGTTTGCGGCGGGCAATTGTTGAGAAACGGCTGTGAATGTTGGCGGGCGAGAGGAGGAGGACGGCGCGCGATGTGGCCCGACGGCTGCGGGCCGATCGGGAAACGGCGGGAGGGCGACGGAAGGCGATGGGGCGGCGGAGGCGCGTTTGCACGGCCGTCATCGCCGCACGCCTCGGCTTGTGTGGCTGTGGCGCCGGCCGCGCTGGCCGGGCTGCCGCGGCGACGGTGTGGGAGTTTTGCCGAAGGTTTGGCCATTGTGGCGGGTCGTCGGCTGGGGCTGTGGGGGCGGCATTTGGGCGGGGGCGGCGATTCTCGGCGGGCCGACCCAGGCTGTAGCGCGCGGTAGCTGCAGTTTGGCCGTGGTTTGCGGCGCTGCCGTGGCGACTGGTTGGCGACTGTGGTGTGGCTGTGTGTAGCCCCATCCTCGGTGGTTTGAAAGGCGCGGGCGGTTGTGGCGCAGGTTTGGGGCTGCTCCGCACAGGCTGTCGGACGTTGGGCGGTAGCAAGCGCGGGAGGCGCGGCGCGGCGGCGCGCAGAGTGGCGGCCGCTCTCTCGGCCGTCCGCGCCCGCCCGCGACACTGGCTGGGCCTTGTGATTCTCTGCTCTTGTGCTTGCGTGCCTGCCGTCCCGCTCGCTCTCGCTGTGTGTTACGCGCGTCGTCGAAATGGCAGATCAGGCGGCTACGAACGAGACTGCTGCGGCACCCGCCGCCACCGGCACTACGAAGAAGGCCAAGTCTGCGTCGTCTGCGAAGAAGCCGCGCGCCAAGCCTGCGCACCCGCGCACCTCTGAGATGGTGACGGCCGCCATCAAGAGTCTGAAGGAGCGCGGCGGGTCGTCGCTGCAGGCGATCAAGAAGTACATAGCCGCGCACTACAAGCTGGACGCGGAGAAGCTGGCGCCGTTTATCAAGAAGTACCTCAAGTCGGCCGTCGTGGCGGGCGAGCTGGTGCAGACGAAGGGGAAGGGCGCGTCCGGCTCGTTCAAGCTTGCCGGCGCCGGCGGCGGGGGGGCGGCCGAGGGCGGCAAGGCTCGTGCTGGCGGTGCCAAGAAGAAGCGCGCCGCTCCGGCCAGCAAGGAGAAGAAGGGCGCCCGTGCGGCCGGCGCAAAGAAGGCTGGTGGCGTGAAGGCGGCGACCGGTCGGAAGGCGGGCGCCGCCAAGAAGGCGTCTGCGGCGTCGGCCGCTCCCGCGGGTGCGAAGAAGGCGGCTGCGGCCAAGCCGGCCAAGGCCAAGTCGCCGTCGAAGGCGAAGAAGGCCGCCAAGGTTCCGACGAAGAAGCCGAAGGCGCCGCGCCCGAAGAAGGCGACGACGCCGTCTAAGGCGAAGGCTTCGCCCAAGAAGAAGAAGTAGAGTAGAGGAGAAAGAGATGGGAAAGGAAGGGTTTGGCGCTTGACTCCGTCGTCCCCACCCCCCGTCGTCGTCTAGTGGCGCGCAAGAGACGCGCGGCCCAAAACGGCCCTTCTCAGGGCCATCAAAGCACGTCGGGGAAGGTTTTGATTGTCGTGTTGCGTTTGGTGTGGGTGTCTGTCTGGCGTTTCTGTATGCCCGTGGGGATGCTGTTTGCGTGCCGTGGTGGTTGGATTGCGGGGGTCGGTGGCGGGTGTGGGCGGCGGTAGCGGTAAGCGGTGTTGTTGTTGTTGTTGTTGTCGTGGTTGATTGTCGCCGTGTTTGTTTTGTGGCGGCGGCCGACGGTTGGTTTTCTGTCACGTTGTTTTGTTTGAATACGTTGGTTGGCTTGCCTGCGTTCGTTCTTCTCGGATGTCTGTCTTGTCGAGTCGTGTCTGGTCTTTGTTTTGTTCCTTTGTGTGTGTGTGTGTTATGTTTTGCAACGGGGGGGCACGTTGAGATGCGGAAGGAGTCGGCGGGGATTTCGGTGGCGTGTAGAGCGAGCGAGCGCGCCTGCCTGGCCGTTGGCCGTCGGAGTGGAGTGCGGGTTTTTTTTGTTTTCGAAACGAAAGCGGCGGCCGGCCAGCCACCCGTGCGGTGTGACGTCGGCCGTTGGGTATTGTGCGCTTTGAGCGCCGGGGAGGGATGATGTGTGATTGTTGCGCGCTGCTAGCAGGCAGGCAGAGTGAGCGGGTGTGGCGGACGGACGGGAAGTGGTGGTTTTTGTTTTTGGGTTGCGGGGCGAGAGGCAGGCGACCGACAAAGTTTGCTCGCGACGGAGAGATGTTAGTGGCCCTGAAAAGGGCCGTTTTTGTTTGTGCGGTGCGGTGCCGCGGCGCGGTTTAGGCGCGCTCGCCGCGGATGCGGCGCGCGAGCTGGATGTCCTTGGGCATGATGGTGACGCGCTTGGCGTGGATTGCGCACAGGTTGGTGTCTTCGAAGAGGCCGACGAGGTAGGCCTCGCTGGCCTCCTGCAGGGCCATGACTGCGGAGCTCTGGAAGCGCAGGTCGGTCTTGAAGTCCTGGGCGATCTCGCGCACTAGGCGCTGGAATGGCAGCTTGCGGATGAGCAGCTCTGTGCTCTTCTGGTAGCGCCTGATTTCTCGCAGGGCGACGGTGCCCGGCCTGTAGCGGTGGGGCTTCTTGACGCCTCCGGTGGCGGGCGCGCTCTTCCTCGCCGCCTTGGTGGCGAGCTGTTTGCGCGGCGCCTTTCCGCCGGTGGACTTGCGGGCCGTTTGCTTTGTGCGGGCCATGGCGGTAGCGGTAGCGGTAGCGGAGCGGCGTGCGTGGAGGTTAGGTGCGGCGCGGCGTCCGGTGCTGCCTTGACAACGGGCCCGCGCGCCTCCGTGCTGCGCTTATATGCCCTCGGTTGCGCGTGGTGGGGGGAGGGCGGGCCAGAGTCTATATAGGGGGGCGGCGGGCGCGCTGGGCGCAGACCGTAGCCGACTCGCCAGCCGCTGCAGCTGCTGTTTGTGCACGTTTTGCTTTGCCCGAGGAAGGAAGGATGACAGGCCGCGGCAAGGGAGGAAAGGGGCTCGGCAAGGGTGGCGCCAAGCGGCACCGCAAGGTGTTGCGCGACAACATCCAGGGCATCACGAAGCCCGCCATCCGCCGCCTGGCTCGCAGGGGCGGCGTGAAGCGCATCTCTGGTCTGATCTACGAGGAGACCCGCGGGGTGCTGAAGGTGTTCCTGGAGAACGTGATCCGCGACGCGGTGACGTACACTGAGCACGCCAAGCGCAAGACTGTGACGGCCATGGACGTGGTGTACGCCCTGAAGAGGCAGGGGCGCACCCTGTACGGTTTCGGCGGTTAGGCTGCGTCGCAGCGGGCGCTGGCCTTCCCGCGGCCGTGCTTGTGGGTGGGAGAGACTAGAAAACGGCCCTTTTCAGGGCCACCACACTGTTCGGAAGTTGAAAAGTGCGAAAGAGTCTGTGTTGTTGCTGCGTGTGTGCGCGCTGTGTTGTTTGTTTGTTTGTTTCTTTCTTTCCGTTTGAGCGACGTGATGTGACTGGGAGGGGAGAAGGAAAGGAAACGTGTCATGTGGCTGGCTGTGTGTGGAGCTGCTTCGTTTGTGTGTCTTTGTATCGATCGCGACGGAGATGGCGGGCGGGCTGTGTGTTGTTGTGCGAGAGGCGGTGATTATTTGCTTGCGTGGTTTGTCTCTGTGTGTTTGTTTGCGGCGGCGTTGGGGTTTCCGAGGCAAGGCGTGTGGGCATAGGCGGCCGGATCAGCTGTTTCGTTCGTGTCGACGGCCGTTGCGCGCGGGAGTGGAGGGCGGTGTGTCGACACGCCTCCCTTTAACAATGGTCATTATTGCTGCCGTTGTCGGTTTGGAAGGCGACTGCGACGGTGCAAAATGTGTGCGTGTGTGTGTGTGTTGGGCCACACGGGCTGTGTGGACGACAAGATGGCGGACGTGCGCCGGCGGCGGCTGTGCTGTGACAGTGCAAAGTTAAAACAAAACAAGGTGCGGCGAGGACGACTGAAATTTTGCTTTGGACGTAGGTTTGTGTGGTGGCCCTGAAAAGGGCCGATTGTTGTGGGCCGAGCCGGCAAAGCGCGTTGCGTGCAGGGGAGCACGCGGCGCTGCGATTGCCTGGCCTCCTTTAGGCCTTCTTCTCGGTCTTCTTTGGCAGCAGGACGGCCTGGATGTTGGGCAGGACACCACCCTGTGCGATGGTGACGCCCGACAGGAGCTTGTTGAGCTCCTCGTCGTTGCGGATGGCAAGCTGCAGGTGGCGCGGGATGATGCGCGTCTTCTTGTTGTCGCGGGCCGCGTTTCCGGCCAGCTCGAGCACCTCAGCCGCGAGGTACTCCATGACGGCGGCGAGGTAGACGGGCGCCCCGGCGCCGACGCGCTCTGCGTAGTTTCCCTTGCGCAGGAGGCGGTGGATTCTGCCGACCGGGAACTGGAGCCCAGCCCTGCTTGAGCGGGACTTTGACTTGCCCTTGACTTTGCCTCCCTTTCCGCGTCCGGACATGGCGATGGGCTAGCGACGGTGCACACGAAACGGAAACGAAAACGACCGGTGCGAGCGGCAGCGAGTCGAGCAGCGGAGTGCGTGCCGGCGCAGCCGGGGTGGGGGTGCTTTATGGGCTCGGGTGCGGCGGCCGGTTGCGCGCGCGCCCCATTGGTCGGCGGCCGCAACAGGGCGAGCTGGTAAAGGTGCGGCGGCGGCTGGCGGCGGGTGCCACTGTGTGGGGAGACGCTGACTAGAGCGGAGCGCTTGCTACTGGTGTTGCTGCTGCCGTACGTTGGTTGGAGATGCCGCCCAAGACTAGCGGGAAGGCCGCCAAGAAGGCTGGCAAGGCGCAGAAGAACATTTCGAAGGGCGACAAGAAGAAGAAGCGCAAGAGGAAGGAGAGCTATGCCATCTACATCTACAAGGTGCTGAAGCAGGTGCACCCTGACACGGGCATCTCGTCGAAGGCGATGAGCATCATGAACAGCTTCGTGAACGACATTTTCGAGCGCATTGCGGCCGAGGCTTCTCGCCTGGCGCACTACAACAAGCGCTCGACCATCACGTCCCGCGAGATCCAGACCGCTGTGCGGCTGTTGCTGCCTGGCGAGCTGGCCAAGCACGCCGTGAGCGAGGGCACGAAGGCGGTGACCAAGTACACGAGCTCCAAGTAAGGAGGTGGCTCTGGAATGGAAGGAAGGATGGAGAAGGCTCCTCCGTTGCGAGAGCGGCGAAACGGCCCTTTTCAGGGCCACCAACTTGCCTTTTGCGGGAAGGGCGGAATTGTTGTTGTTGTTGTTGTTTGTGTGGACGGCTGTGATGTATGTGTGCATTTTGATTGTGGGTGGGGGGGCGCGTCAAAGCGTGTTGCGCGGGGTACGGCCACGAGGTTGGTCGCCGTGGCGTGGAATGGTGGCACGCCTCGTTGGCGTGGTTTTTGACCCATTGGTGTTGTTGGGGTGTGTGTGTGTTTGTGTGTTACCCGTCTGCGAGGGGGGACAGTGCGATCGGCGACTTTTGTGTCACCGTAACGACGGCCGTTTGCGGGTTTGTTTTTTTGCACATCATACATGGCGAGGGTGAAATGTGAAATGTTTTTGTTTGGTTTGTTTTTGCCGCCCACTATTCCCTTTGCTGTACGCCGAGTTTGACAATGGTGCGACGTAACTGCAGCGTGGAGGTGTGTGAGTGACGTTGAAATGAACGTGCCATTAAGACGCATTGTTGTTGTATTGTACTGTACGTGTACGGCGACACGCACGATGATGTACCATTCGACTCTGATGTTTGATAGCCGTGTCTGACTGATTGCGTACGACGCACGCACACCGATGTCGTCATTCAAGATGCACGCTAGACGGCGGCGGCGGCGGCGGCGCCGGTCGTTTGTTTGGCGAATGTCTGTACACGTGTTTGTCTGTGTCCATCCGGTATGTATTTGTTTGTTTGTTTGAAAGTGTTTTGTGTGTCGGTGACGTGGTCCGATCCGTCGCCCCCTGAGTAACTGTCGATCGGCGCGATAGACCGGCGTCACGCAACTGAACCGAAGTCTTGGGCACACCCGTCATACTGTTGTACACCGTCGCGCTGAGAACGGTAACGAAAGGTTGACTCTGATCGGTCGAATGTCTGGGCAGAACGTGAGGAATGAGGCAAGAGTGCAAGGAGGGGGGGGCAAAAGAGAGAGGAAGGGAAAAAGGGGAGAAACGCATTCGTAGAGCAACGGAACGTTCCCGTGTCGGAGGCGTATTGGAGCCGCACTGAAATGCGTTTAACGGCGGCGCGGCTGCAAGTGTCTGCCGTGGTGAACGTTACCTTTGACGGCTGCATTGGGCTTTGCCTTTGCTTTCGCTTTCGCTTTCGCTTTCCCGGATGTACGTAACGTTTGTTGATATGGTTCTGAGGAAGAGTGTATGACAGTGCCGTGCCGTCCATGTTCGTGTGCCCTCCCATTGTGTGTATGCTATTGTCTGTGTACTTGAATGATGTATGTAGGTGTTAGTGGACATGTTTTACCAGTGGGGGGAAATGGATCGTCGATAGTTGCCGTCACTCTGTCACGGTCGAGATGACGCACCCTCCGTACAGAAAGGTGTCGAGAAAGTGAGTGTGTGTGTGTGTGTGTGTGTGTGTGTGTGCGTGCGTGCGTCCGTGAATTGGCAGTGTTTGGAGGTGGGCGTGCCCTGCATGTGGCCCGGAAAAGGCTGTTCGTTAGGCGGTAGTGTTGTGTGGACAGGGGAGGGGCATGCGTAACGCTGCTGGCATGGCATTTCGGGAGATGGGAGGGGGCAAACGAGGAAACGAGGAGCGGCGGCCAAAGACGGGACGGGGAGGGGCGCGGTGTGGGTGGCTTGCGCCTGTGCTCGGCGTTGTGGTTTGTGCAAAAGAGGAGGAGAAAAACAATGTGAGTTGCCAGGGAGGGGAGCGGTGTTGTGTTGTGGTTGTCGTGGTGTAGCCGCAGACGCGGCTGTCAGTGAACGTGGCGAGACGGACGGATGCGCGGAGGGGCGGGGGCGGGGGCGGCGCATTTCGCCGGTGCCGTGCCGTGCCGTGCCGTGCCTGAAAGCCGCGTGGTCGCTGTGTTGTTGGTGGCGTGGGGGCGAGGAGAGTACCGTACGGGTGTGCTTGTGCGCCGGAAATGGCACACTGCGCCCGCCCGTCTTGGAGGCTGATGGCTGTGGTGTGGAAATGGGGCGCGGTGATGTTGAAGCACAGAAAAGAAACCAAGAAAACGGAAGGCGTGATGCGGCGGTGGTGGTGAGAGCGGGAAAAACAAAACAAAAGAAAAAAAACAACAAAAAAAAAGAAGGAAAAACAACAAGAAACAAAAAAGAAAACAAAAAGTCTATCAATATTAAAATGTAAATGGAAATGGAAATGGACCCAGGTATAACCTCCCTGCACAAATAGCAGAGAGTCCGATGATAATAAAAATGTGCCAGAATGTTAACGTCCCTACAAAACAAACCCAACGATAATATTAATGAAAGAGTGAACCGTATGTAACATTGCAACAGACATAATGAAACCTGATAAATTGTATAAGGGCAGCAGCCGTTGACCTTTGGCCCTGTATTCAGAATAAAAAGAGCCAAAGATCGTTACCCCAATGAAAAAGACACTGAAACACGTATGTAACATAGTAGCGATGGCGAGACATTGTAGCATCTGTGACCAGAGAGTTTGCGCTGGACTGCGCGAGTGTTGCGAGCGGTTCTCAGTCAGTCAGTCAGTCTGTGTAGTTGAGGGCTGTACTCTGTCAGTAGTCGTCGCGTGCAGTACGCTAATAGTCGTCATGCAGAGCGGTCGGTCAGTAGTAGCAGCCGAGTGCGGTTGTGTGATGTAGGCGGTCGGCAACACTGGTCAAGATGGTGAATAAGGTATACTGTTAATTAATATAATCATTAGATAATGAGAAATTGTATTTATTGTAATTATGCTCCAACAAGTTCCCCAATAATAATTTTTATTTCAAAAGCATTTTTCAAACATTTAATCTTTTATTGAACTAAAGAGTTCGTTCCACTTCTTTGAAGAAAAATGTCACTAAAATCACAAAAAAAGAGAATATTATTATTTGCAATGCAGTTCCTCCAAGCGCTGCGCAACAACCAGAGCAGAAATGTGACATCCATTTATTCGGAGGTAAGACTTTAATTCCGATTGTTTTGCACAGGGCCAAAGACCGATATTTCGGTTTAATTGAAGTTTCTTGTCACTGAACGGACTTTTTTAAATGTTGTGTGAAGACTTTATATTTGAGTCAGATTGCGAATTGCACATTGTTGTTGCCATTTTCAATACCTCTCATTGTGGGCGAGGTTACAATTAGCGCAATGTCCATTAGCATCCGTAAATAACATTGTCCATTATTTTAAATATTGCTGGGAGGTTACAACACACACACAAAACAAAAAACAAAAAGAAACAAAAAATTGCATTTATATCCGCTCCTCGATTGTAGATACCCCTTACACAGCTGTGTGCAATGAATGAGTGCTGGCTGGTAATTAATTGCACTCCTTGGAGGGAAATGCCATAGGAAGTAGTCTTTAAAAAGTGAATGTTTTTCGTTAAGAGACAAAAGTTACTTTAGAAAAAAAGTAATAGTGGGGCTTGTGTTGTTGAACAAAATAAGTACAATGAACATACGTTATCAGATTTGCGCAATGCAGCGTCACACCACCTCTTGATTATAACACAATATACTATACATCGTCCCGAACCGTGACCAGAGTCGCGAGACGAGCAGAGCACGCCGCCGACGCCCGCTCAGTACAACCGTCCACCCGCTACTACTGTCGACCGACTACTACCTCTCCCGACTCGCGCTACAATATATATAACAACTGTTCCTGGCGACCCGGTGCGTGCCACTACTGTCGTCTGGCGCGGTCCAAGCGCCGACTAGCAGCGATAAAGAACTCTCTGGTCAGACAGAGATGCTGTCATGCCTCGCCATCGCTCTGGTAATGAATACATACGTGTTGCAGCGTGCGTACCACCGGAACACGCAGTGGCGGAGCCAAAGACTGTGTTGTCGAGGTCGAGTGCGAGTGGGAAGAGAGGCAGCGTCGGCACGGAGATGCAAGCGAGCGCGAGACGCACGGGGGCTGCGGCGTGGCGCGTTTGCGGTCGGCGCCTTTGGTGGCAACGGCCGGGACAAGCAGCGGTGTATGGTGTGGTGCGGGGCGGACAGGGGCGGCGGTGGACGGGGAGGAGGCGGCGCGACGACGGCATGGGGGCGAAAACGGGACGGGGGACGGCGGATGTTGAGAGGCGTCACGCGCGGACAGGACACAGACACAGAGACACACAGAGTGGAAAGGGAGGGTGCGCGGTAGTAGTTGGGAATGTGCGTACCGTGCGGGATGGGAGTGGGCGAGGAACACGGTCGTGGCCCCTGTTTTGGGTGCGTGTGATGACGTCGGTGTGTTGTGGGAAGGGAAGGTGCTGTGGCGGCGGCGCGTAATGGGCGTAGGCCGAAAAGAGAAAGGAACGTGGGCAGTGTGTTGGCAAGCGTCGGTTCGACTGCGACGTTGATGGGCAGGGCAGGGCAAGGTTAATGGTGGTAGGAGTAGGCGTGTGGGCGCAAAAAATCTGCCGCTGCAGGCGGTGCCGTAACCGCCATGGCGGGAAGGAGAGAGGGCCAAAGAAAGAAAGAAAGAAGAAAAAAAAGGAGGGGGGGGGGGGCGAAAGTGGAGAGGCGGTGGTGTGAGAAGGGCGGGGGCGGAAGGAAGGCAGGAAGGACAAGAGGCGAGGCGACGGCTTGCTTTGTGTATCGGTCGGTCTCTGGCTATGCTTCGTTTTCTGCAGCAGGGTCGGTGCGCGGCGTGGCTCGCGGCAGTGGGAACGCCTGGTGGCTGGACGGCCAGCAATGCGGTTGGATGGGCGGCCACAGCACCGCACCTGTGCCCGAGGAGGAGACGCTGGCGGCGGGCCCTGAGGTGAGGCCGGCTCGGCTGGGGCTGTGGATGTGTAGGTGTGCGCCGCTGCTGCAACAACGAGTAAAACGCGAGAAGAAGGGATGGCGGTAGAGAGGAAAAAAAAAAAAAAGGTCGTGTTGTGTTGATGCGCAGGCAGACGCGTACAGAGGGACGAGCCCGGTCTGCAGCAGGGTGTGGCCGTGCCGAGTGCAGAGCAGCGGCGGCTCGGTTCGGTTCGGCCCGGCCCGGCGGGCCGCGCTGTTGTCGCGGACGTGAGCGCCCCCTGGCGGGTGGCCGGAGGCGGCGCGGCGTGTTGGACGTGTGGCTGGTGGCAGTGCACAATTTGCGAGTGGCTGGCGGTGTGGTGTGGCGGTTGGCGCGTCGGGCGGCGGAGAGGTATGTGTTGCGGGCGCCCTTTGCTGCGCTGCGTCGTTGCGTGTGCCGTACAGGGCGGGCGCTTGTCGACTGTGTGGGCGGTGTGGCGAATTGGCGTGAAACGGCTGCCGAGAGGTGTGTGGTAGCGAGCCGGTCGGTGGTGTCAGTGCGAAGGGGAATGTGCGTGCGTTTGGCGGTTTCGGTGTGCTTTTTGCGGCGTGAGAGTGGGAATTAGTGGGGCCGGCTGTTGTGTTGGTTCCTTGTGTCTTGTGTCGC